>NW_007579916.1:21760-45823 GCF_000690725.1 Stegastes partitus
AAATGTAACTGTAAAATCTAAAAGCCTTCATTTTGCTGTGTTTTGTATGATCAAAAAATACCATAAAAAGTACCTCAAACAACTGTGCTAACAGTTGTGATTTTATTTTATTTTTTTTTAGAAATATCAATAACAACGTCAACAATGCCAGTGACGACAACACCAGCAAGTGTTTCCGTTGAAACCTTGGAACTTACCATAAACGTTAATTTCATGTCTGAATACAACAATCCAAACAATTCCTTTTACCAAAGCGTTGATAACACTGTAAGTCTTAAGGCAGCTTCTGTCTTCGAAATCAAGTTGTATCACAGTGTTCATGTACTAAACAGATTTGATGTTTAATCCTGGTTTGCAAATGTCACTGTCTCATATAGCTTCAAACCCAGTCTCGGGTCCACATCCAAACTCTGCGCTCAGTAGAGATAATTAGGTTCCGGTAAGTCCAATTTTATTCTTCTGACTGTCGCTATTTAATCAGTTTTGGAGATTATATGGACATAAAAAAACAGTATCTAAGGTTCAGACTAGGACTGCTCCTCAGGACCACATTGCCGGCATGCCCTGCACAGTCATTTGCTCTCATTGTCATGCCATGATAGTTGCATCTTTCAGCTTAAAATTGGTCTTAAAGTTGCCACCGCCTTTGAATGTTCCTCGACTGTACAGTTTCCACAGAGCTCTGACCTGTGGGGGCGCATATATATATATATATATATATGTCAAAGCTACCATTAGCCATATTAGTTATATAATGTGCACACTAGGGATTTCCCTGTTGTTGTGTTAACATTGTCATCAACGTTAAAAGTTGTCCCCTGGGTCTTAAGTTTCTCAGAAGCTGGAAGTGCATAAAGACTAGTGTGTTCACTCTTCAAGCAGAACATTTGGTGTGGTGTGCTTTGCTGGTGAATGAGACATTGTAGAGTGAGCAGAAGCAGCTCTAGCAAGTAAATAAACCTGCTGGACTGTGAGGCCGCTGCTCATTCTGAATAAGTTGTCCTGGAGGCAGTGGGTGGTACCAACCATGCCTCCAGTGGGTGTGGGCAGGATTAAACAAAGTTTGAACTCAACAACTATTGGTTACACAGGAGGAACTTACCAGCTGGATAAAATTCCCTCTGGTTTGTAAAGCTAGCAGGCTGTCTAGTTGTGGCGGACATTGAGGAATGGCACAATTCTGCGTCTTCATATTTTAGCATCTTTCACTTTACACCTCCAAATTTATGACGACAGAAAAAAATAAAAAAAAGCAAGTGAGTCTCTCAATATGGGACATTTTAGGCGCCACTTTGCAGTCATGTGGCCTCACAGAGCGACGAGCATAGCTTTAGAATCTTAGTGCTGTTTCAGGATTAAGTATATATTAAGTACAGTGTCAATGCATTTTTACAAAAGGTTTAGTGTGTTTTGACTCATGTAGATGGGCGCTTGGCTCAGGTAGTCTTCTGACACTACAAGCAGTTAAACTAAACACAGCAACAAATGTGTACATTCTCACTTTAACATAGAATTGTTCATTACTTTCTCCAAGTAAGTAGGAATTCAAAGTTGAGTACTGACCTTACACTGTTTAGGATGTTTTTTGGTGATGGATAATGATGGGTAATAAGATTTCCAGAGCAGGTTCCAAATAAACAACATTATATTTGTTTGTGGTTGGATTTTTACTGACATTCAATTCTGTCTTGCAGGAGTGGAAGCACCATCGCTACCTATACTGTCAACGCTCTGTCTATTAACACATCTGAAATTAGCGCACTAAAAATCGGCATATTTAGAGAGCTGGAGCACCCTGTGATATTTGACAGTAAGTGAGCCTTAAGAAGTTGCAGTTTGTTTTAAATGTCACATTTGTAATGTTTCTCATGTCAGAAATATCTGATTTTTGTGTGCAGATGTATAATAACTGGCTGAACTCTGTGTTTTAAAGGTGAGACACCCTTAAACTTCAATCCAACTGAAGTGTTTTTTGGTCGGAATGTGAATGTGACATGCGGCCCTCCACCAGAAGCTCTCACTTTTGGTTCCAACTTTACTGCAGAGTGGAGACGTAACAGCGAGCTCATAAGTGCAGACACAGAGCACAGCTTTTCAATCCAGAATGGAGCTGCAACATTAACTGTGTCCCGATTTTTTAGCACCGACAATGGTAAGAAATACATCAAGTGCGGTGTTGTCAGTAGTGACATCCTGAAACCACACACAGTTAGTAAAAAAGTAGTGCAAAGGAGTGTTTTCTTCGTGCATTGACCTGTGAAAATTCAAAACTGCATAAACAACATAAACACTCTCACTGCATCTGTCATTTAGCCTGACACACAATTACTAAATAAATCTAAAAAATCTGCACGTTGAAATATATCCAAAAAGAGGCAGAGAAATATGGCATCACTTCAGCTCAGGTTTCAGCTTAAGCTTGAACATTCTCAAAATAGTAATGTGGGTTAAAAAAAAAACATGTTTTTAAAATAAGAGATCTTCGACTGATGCCTCATATGTTTAAAGGGAGTCGCCCTACAGTAATCCAACATCTTACTGCAAAAATTTGGGGGCACTGGAACATTGTCGTTTAATATAATTTTAGACTTGTTTGGCAATATTCATATGATAATGATGATCACCTTTATTTACAGGACTCTATGAATGTAGGCTGGAACGGCCAGATGGTTCAATTTTTCGACAGAGATCCAACGGAGACTTTAATCTCAGAGAGACACCACAGATCCAACTGACACCAGTCAGACAAAATGTGCAGTGTGGGGGTAGAGATGTGACACTGCAGTGCTCTGTCAACAGTCCCTACGAGGTGGAGTTTCCGGACTTTCCCTCTGCAGGTAAACCTGAAACAAACCAGCACCAAGGGGCTAATTAGCCATGAGCAAATCAATGACACATTGAAGCACTTCTATCAAAACCATTTGTGATAATATATTTTAGTTTTTAGTTGTGAATGTTTATATTGTCCTACTCTCTAAGTTGAGTTTTGCTGTCCAGGTACAGGTAATATGATCACAGCTCAGTTTCCAGTTCCTGATGACTGCACAAACCAGGAAGGGAGAAGGACGTTCACCTGTCAAACAATAACCAGTCCAGTATTTGAAAGAGAAATAATACTGGAGTTATCTGCAGGAAGTGAGTGCTTATCCAAACTTTACAGAGCAGTTATTACAATTACTCAAGATATGTTTCACTGTAGTTACTGTCAGTACTGATGTCAAAACCTTCTTCTGTCTCTATAGATTTTGTATGCAACGATGACGTATTTGGTGTTGGAACGGTCGATTTCAGGGCTGTAGCAGAGTGCGAACCCGGCAAGGTGGGAGAAAGGACAGCAGTTTGTATGGAAAATGGTAACTTTGAAGATCAACAAGACAACTGCGTCCTTCAACCCATTCAGGACCTGCTTGAACAGTCTCAGGTGACCTATTTCTCCAGCTCTATCAGACAGTATCTATCAGATAGTATCTACAAGGGCAAAATGAATCTTCATTCTTGCCCTTCATGGCATACTGGTTTGCTTAAAGCTGAGGTAGGCAGTATTTTTGTGGCATTGTTGGGCAAAATTTTCACACTAATTCTAGTAAATCGTGTCATCTGACAGGAAGCTAGACATCTGCACTTTACTCAGTTTTCAGACTAAAAAGATAAAGCCCATGAGTGAAGCCAATCACTGGGTTTTTTTGCACAGTGATATTTGAAAATCTAGCTTTGTTTTTGTTTGTTGGTTGTTGTTGTTTTTTGTTTGTTTTTTTTCCTTTTTCAGATTTATGCAGACTGCAGCTTTAAGTAAACGCTTTATTCAACACTCAATGGTTTCAATCACACATTGAACCATTCTGTAGTTGTGCAGTATCATTTACAAGCCATTTAGGTGGCTTTGCACTGGTACTCATAACACTTGTTATTTGACTTTCAAAGAGTGCAGCAAGATTTGCCAGGATTTAACAATCATTGACCTTTTAGGAAAGTGTCTGTCTGCACATGTAATTGGGGAGAACCAGGATTGTATTTCTAGGATTTTTGTTTTGTTCTAGAAAGTGTTCTATACAGATTATCCAAAAATGGTACTTAAATTTGATCCTGAAAATACTATATATGACTAAACCTTTTTTTTCTCTCTTCAAATACAGTTTTTAAATGCCAATTCACTGCCAGCATTCGTGGAACTGCTCAGCAATGTCACTGTCAACTTCACTACAGCTGTCGCTGAATCTCCTGCCACCATTAATGCCATTGTTGACATACTCAACAATATAGCCAACACATCTTCAGCAATAAATATCACAATAAGTAGGACTTCAATGGAGGTATGTGAATTAGTCTGCTAGACTTTACACATTCCAAAACGTACATGTTCTTAGACCAAATATCTTCTTTTCTTGACGTTTAGGATGTCCTGCTGACTGTGGGTGTTCTCACCATCAATGACGCACGGGAATCATGGGACTTTCTCAACACCAATGACACCAGAAACAGCCCAGCAACTAACAGCACCTCAGCTGAAAGTGTCAGCTCATTATTATTGCAGTCTCTTGAGACTATAACAACACGACTTACCAGTGACTCGTTCAACATTGAGACACCTTCTATTCTGTTGAACAAAACCACATTCGAAAACACTTTCAATGCTGACTTTAATTCTTCAGTGGAGATAAACATAACAGAGCCTGATGGAGGAAATCAGTCAATCACTGTGTTAACGTTTGAATCAATGGATAACGTACTTCCTGCAAGAGATGAAGCCAATTCATCTGTTAACGTTATCAATGGCAGAGTTGTACTTGTTCAGTCCAATAGCAGCATCAGTAATATTTCTTTCACGTTTGATATTACAAACAATAGTCTGGGAAATCCACAATGTGTTTTCTGGAACTTCAGCCTCTTCGATGGTCTTGGAGGGTGGGACGATGAAGGCTGCACTTTGGTATCTGATGACACCGAAACCGTCACCTGCAATTGCAACCACCTTACCTCATTCTCCATCCTTATGTCGCCCAACAGTCCAGACAGTGAAGCATTGGAAATTATAACCTACGTTGGAGTTGGAATATCCATGGCGTCCTTGGTCATATGTCTCATCATTGAAGCGGTCATTTGGAGAAAAATACGAAGGAACAACACATCTTACTTGCGTCATGTTTCCATCGTTAACATCGCAGTGTCCCTACTGATCGCAAACATTTGGTTTATCATTGGGGCAGCCATTTCTGACGCAGAGAAGAAAAACCCACCAGCATGCTCTGCAGCTACCTTTTTTATCCATTTTTTCTACCTAGCCCTGTTCTTCTGGATGTTAGCATCAGCCTTGCTGTTGCTCTACCGTGCAGTCAGTGTATTTGATGGAGGTTTGTCTAAAACATCCATGTTGGCTATTGGATTCTGTTTAGGCTATGGGACACCTCTCATCATTGCAACCATAACCATAGCTGTGACTGCACCCCAAGGAACATACATTCGAGAAACTGGGGTCTGCTGGCTCAACTGGGACCCATCCAGGGCTCTGCTGGCATTTGTGATCCCAGCACTGCTAATAGTGGCAATAAACTTTGTGATCCTGCTTGTGGTGATGCACAAAATGTTGACCAGAACGGTCGCGAGAGACGCTGCACAAGCTGGTGAGAGACATGTTCTCGTGGTTATTGCCAGGAGTTTGGCTGTGCTCACACCATTTTTTGGATTAACTTGGAGTCTGGGAGTTGGAACTCTGGTCAGCCCAGACGACAGAGGAATCCATATTTCATTCGCATTCTTCAACTCACTGCAGGTACAAATTTAATTCACATATATATACTAATATGTATAATATATTGTAGCATTTACACATGTTGAATGCATTCGTGATGGTTTGCTAGCCTTTCTTTACTGAATCCTTCTTAGCTGACGTTACTCTGTGTGTCTTTTTAAAGGGTTTCTTCATATTAGTGTTCGGAACACTTTTGGACAAAAAGGTACGTATGTCTTAATATTCAAAATTTTATGCTGCTTGAATTTCTTTAGTGTGGACAACACACCTACAGGGAATAGATCACAGCAGAGCAGAGTTCTTCCAGGACGCCCTCTGGTGGATGCCTTGAGGACAACACTAAACACAGGCCAAAAAGCCCCATTCCCTGACACCATTAAATGAACTAGTTCGGCTCAGGCTTCAATGTAATAAAAACATTGATTTGCAGTCCTGTAAAAGTCATGCAGTCTAGCTTTAATTAAGGTAAAATCCACCCTGAAGTAAAACTCACATCTCTAATCATGTCTACCTAATGATTATTGTATTAATGAATTATTGTAGTAAAAATCTAGAGTTTGTTTTACAAAGTGATGTACCAGGATTCCAACCTATATGTTCTATTAACTAGTGAACTGGTTACAGAGCCCTTGAGCAGCCCTTCATTTCTACATTTTGACTCATTTATACCCACATATTAATTATTTAGTCTTTATTTTATGGATTGTTCATTTTCATGACAGTGCCCACCTTCCTGCATGCAGATGTTCCACCACAACAATTCAACCCATCCATATTTTGAGTGAACATCAAAGCTGCATCCTTTACTCAGTACTGCCCAAAATCGTTGTGATTGGTTTAAAGAAATACCACAAAGCCAGAGCATCCCTACCAGTTAGTTAGAACCGAAGAAGCCTACTGAGTGAAAGAAGAATCGTCTTCATGAACCAAAATAAGAAATCTTGCCCAATCAGCACTGGTCTCTGGGTGCAAACAAATGTGAGAAGAGTTTACAGGAATTACAAAGTGCAACACCGAAAAGAGGCAGTTAAAGAATATTACTTAATTCTTCAAAAATATTTACACATCAGTGGTGTCCAGTTGGTTATACTGCAACACATTAGGAAACAAAACCTGCTGCACATTGGAGAAATTCTACTGGAAAAACATATTAATTAACTTCCCTCTTTTGCAGTGTACGACCATCAAATTTAGTTAGCAGGGGTCTTCTTTTGGTTGTACCACAACATGGCTAACAGTGCCCACCTCTGAACTTTACCATGTCTTAGAAACATGCTTGCTAAGGTGTTGTAGCCGTGCACTAATATATGAGCATTCATTTTTCAGGTGCGGTCAGAAATAGCAATAAAGTCACAAACGTCTGGAAGTGGGACAAGGGTAAGAAGAGTTTTCTCAGATCCTTTACAAACAGCTCACTGGTTGGTTGTGGTGGTTTATGTTTTTGGTTTTTCTTTTGGCCTTGTTTCAGAGCACCAGTGGTGGGGCCTCATCAAGTGGACTTTTTTTCTGGAGAAGAAATCGAGGAAGAGGTAAAGAGTCACAATTAGTGTTTTTATGAGGTGGGCTAGTGGGTTACAACTCTTGATTCTAACTGAAGTCAACTATTGGGTAGATTGCTGTAAAATTTTGACACTTATAGTATCTGAAAGATGAATTCTTGTCCTAATTCACTTACTTAAAATATTGTTTCAAACATCATTAGCTGGGGCTGCAAGGTGGCTCGGTGGTTAGCACCGTTGCCTCACAGCTAGAAGGTCGGTTCTCTCCAGGTTCTCCGGCTTCCTCCCACAAGATCCAAAAACATGTTGAGGTTAATTGGTGATTCTAAATTGTCTGTAGGTGTGAATGTGAGTGTGCTTGGTTGTCTGTCTCTAAGTGTAGCCCTGTGATAGACTGGTGACCTGTCCAGGGTGTCCCCTCCCTTCACCCTGAGGCAGCTGGGATAGACTCCAGCCCCCCACGACCCGAGTGAGGATTAAGCGGTGTATAGATAATGGATGGACGGACATTAATAGCTCAAAGCTCTGCCAAACTCCAGTCTCTTGTTTAGCACTGTATCTGCTGCTGTATTGTTTTGCCACTGACTGACTGAACTATAATTGCTTTGTTGTTGGTTTTTCAGACGGATACAACGTGTCATCTGGTGCATCCACTGATCACTCTGTAACAAACACTTGATAATCTGTACAAGCAGCTCTGGCCAGTCAGGATGACAATTCACCAAGCAAAGAGCCAGGTTTGATGTTTGCAAAAATGAACAGTTTTTTAATTCTGTCATTTTTTGAAAGTTATTTTATGTGAACACAACAGCAGTATGTAATACATGCCAGCAAAACAAGTATTGCATGTTTGTTGGATGTATAGTATTAAATGTATTGTATATTATTTTATAATATATATATATCTGATCTTGAAGTAAATAGATTTTTGCACTTTGTAACATTTGTATTTATGTGTGTTTACACAGGCTGTGATAAAATATACTTATATAGTTTTCACTTAGACTGTCTGTCTTGTCATTTAGTATTCATTGCACTATGTTAAAGTTAGAAAATCCCACAAAAATATACAGACTGGCTCTTGCTTTAGTTGACTTTCCGCATCAAATCAGTTTAACAGGACGAGACTGTCTGACACAGACCAGTGGTCAGAATGACAGCTTGACCTGGACACTCCTCAGTATAAATCCAGGAGGTAAAGGAAGTGGCAGAAATGTCCCTATTTTTTTGTTTTGATTTTTTAAGTGTGTTAAGCAGCATGTCCTCTTTGTGTTAGCAAAATTATAGGCACACATCAGATCAAAGTTGCACTTTATTAAAACTCCACAGAGAATACACTGAATGCATAAGTTGTATGTTTTTTGCACCTAAAATGTGATGTACAGTGTCTTCATGTAGTTTTTAACATGTCATCATTCTATTGGTAATGAGTCATGGATGTTAAACGTTTACTCTGTTTTCTATCTTTAATTATGTCTCGAATTTGTAGAACATTTGACAATGTAACGGTAATTGCAATTAAAATCTTTCCAAACTGTGTGCAGCAATTCTCTGGAATATTCCTTTACATCTTTTAAATGTTTCTACATGTAAAAACAAATAAAAGGATCAGTGGTAGTGTTTCAAACTTAAAACTGTGAAAAAAAATACTTTAAAAAACACAAATGTTCTTCCAAGGCACAGTTCTCTTGTCGACTGAACCGGCTTGTTTTTGCTTTAGTCTTTTTACCCACTTCCTTTACCAGCCTTCCAGGGCCTCCTACCAAGAAGCATCCACACATCATGATGCTGCCGCCACCCTGACCGGACCATCCAGATACAGGCGTCTTTACACTACAATCACCTGAGACACAATAACTGCATTCAGGTGATCTCCTTTTCACTAATGGTGTGACTTGTAGCATCTGTTGGCTTTACCTGTGTAACATTAGGTGAGTCGCTCTAATGGAGGAGAATACTTATAGAATGCTTACTTATGACGTATGAATACTTCTGCATGTTTTTAATTAATCAACACTACTTTTGAGAAATCAGTTTTCACTTTGAAAGGACAGAGTCTTTCATTGTAAATTCTGGTTGCAAAAAAAAAAAAAAGCCAAATGAAGCTGACAAATCCAGTGTTGAAAAGCAATAAAAGGCGAAAAACATAGAAGCGGTGTTGGGGGGGACTTTTTATAGGCATTGTATTTATTACTTCTATGGACATTTGTATTTTATTGTACTTCCTGTATAAATTGTGCCACACAGATAAAGTTGATATAATATTTTTTTTTATTATTCTTACTAATTTAGGAGCAGTGGGACTTCCATATGGTAAGCATTCCACTTTAATTTCACTGCACAGACTGTATGAAGATGTGACTAATAAAAACTCTTGAAAGTTAAATCTTAAACTGTTAGCAGGAAGGCCGTGTGCTTGATATCTAACTGAAATCAGCTTTGTGTGAAAATTCCAGTCTAACGTCTTTCATATAACACTGAAAGAAAAAAAGTTTTCAAACCTTTGAGATGTTGTTTTGAGAAGTATGTGACATGAACATATGCAGCAAACAGCACTGCAGGTTCTTTATTTGTACACAGATAATGTGGACTTGCATGCCTAATTAGTGTAAATGAGTTACCTGCAAACGGAGTCATCAGCAGCACAGTCTAACATACCCTAACATACCCTTCTGCCACGCAGTGACCACCTGTCAGCTCTGTCTGGATGTTAAATAAAGAAACTGATGCATAATTCTGCGTCCAAATGCCCCCCATCACATTGCTCTGTAGATAATGAATCAGTGTATCTGCACTTCTGTCAAAGGTGAGATCACTTAACCTGCCAGGCAGGTGTGTGTGGTGGAGATGAAGTTGATAAAAGAGCTCCGAAGTGTCGTTATCGGTCTAAAAACTGTACAGTGAAGTGATCACACTTTGCTGACAAGAAGCTTTCCCAACACCAGAAGACTGCAGGAGGTAAAGAAATCTTTTTTTCTCCTATCTTATGTAAGTAGTTGTTCAGTATTATACCTAAACATACATACATTAAAATAAATTACATTTACCACCGTTTATAAAATGGATGAAAAGCAGTTGGGTGTTTACTGTAGATAAAGCAATCACTGGAACGTCTTCTTCTAATTGGTATATATGTGTCCTCTTTGAGTAAATTAAACAAGAGAAGCCAAAATACATCCACTTGGAAAAAAAAAACAACAACCCAGAACTAAAACATTATTCTGTGAATTTTGACAAGATGTTTGTTATCAAAATCTCCCAGAAGCTGTAGAAGTAACCAGCTGTTGTTTTCACTTGGTTAAAACTAAAATGGGTTAAAATGTCTACATTTTGATGCACATGATAAAAGTCTACACACAGAAATATCTATTGTTTAGCCCAGGCTTCAGCTGAACAAGAATTTACATTTAAAAACTTTCAAATCCTGTTTTTATTGAGGTATTATCCACAACAAAGATTATAAAAGACAGAGACTGTGGCACCAAAACCCTCTTAGTTTATTCACTTAGGATGCCTATGGGATTACGATTAAGTCAATAAATAACAGAGAGTTTTACAAATAAAAGAAGGTAATGGAAACAACAAAAATCATCTCCCCTGGAATAAAACAATTCAAACTTCTCTTTGTCTTCTTTTTCACTCTGTCTCTTATTATTTGAAGTTTCCAAGTGCAGTTAACAGCAACATATGCTTCAGTTTGTACAGTTTCTAAACCTTATTCTGAACAAAGTCGCTGTATAGAAGCCTAACATTTATCAGACTCTGGTGTGACTTAGGATAAAAAAAAGAAAAGAAAAAACAACAATGAATGTTTTCAAAAATGTCAAACTATTCCTGTTAAGGGAGAGTTTTGTAAATATTTTTTCATGGTGAACAGAAAACTATAGACGGAAATGGCAACATGCCAGTGAACTACATTTTCATACCGGTACGGGAAGTAGTAATGGGAAGGCAGCGTATTTTTTACCTGTTAGCTTCCTGGTAGCATTTAAAACAAAGATTGTGATGCTGCACCACCTTAGATTGTTGTGGGATATTTTGGATTGAACAAAAGACAAAATTGATTTTAGAGTTACATAAAAGACAAACCTAAAGATGCGATTGGGAAGATGAAGTAAATGTGGAAATAAGACTAAATAATAAAATATATCATGTACAAAATATGTAAATAATATCATGTGTAAACAAAAACAAAGGATATGAATAGACTGGACAAACCTGTGGAAAAAACCCAACCTAATGAAAATCTACAGAAGCCTGAGACCTGCTAGCAGGCCAGAATACAGCAGGACGGACACGCATGCGCTCTCCCCCGCGCTGCGAGTTCAGTTAAGGACACCATGACCTGGAAATGACCCAGTAAAGATGGTGTCCAGAAAGTCGAAAGAAGCCCACCACTGAGGGGGGCAAGCAGGAACCCAGCAGAGTCTTAGATTACGCTGTGCTAAGCAGGAAATAGAGCTGACTTTCTGATGGGTATCAAAGTAATCAGGTTGGGTTTTTTCATGATAGGAGGGGAGTTGGACGAAGTTCGCAAGTACATAAGGACATGTAGTGCATTGTCAGCCAGCCTAATCTAGATATTTTGCTCATGTTTGTTCGTGCAGCCTCTGTTTCGAATAAACATTCTTCACATCAGACTCTGACGACTATTTGGAGATTTTTTCCTTCTCGTAGAACTTTTTTGGGACCTGAAGTACCTAGCTAAGGATCGTTGTTTCAGTTATATGTTTTGACGATGCTGCCTGATCATCGCTGGCCCGAATCATGCAGGCCGAGTCACGACAAGATAACACCTTAAAGTACAATATGTAAATGTATACAAGTCTCTCAATTGCTCTAATAATGATTTAATAAAGAGAAAACATTGTGTTTTGTATTTTCTCTCTAGTCAGGATGACATTATCAAAGACAATAGGACATGTGATTGTTCTTCTGGTTATATGCACCAGTCTGGATCATCAGGGACACGCACAGAGTCTGAATGTCTTTTCTCAGGTAAGAATAAGCGCTAATAGTTAACAACAGCAGAGGCTGAAGTACTACACCATGAGATGCTGAAACTGCTGTGTGTGGCTGTATGAAATACCTGATCAGTTGTGTAATTTTCTAGTTTATAACTGGTATTTAGTTACTGTTATTGTTCTATGTAGACAAACTGTGCAGTTCAACTTCATTTAATGATTCTTTCAGGAAGCATCAAGTTCAAAAACATCCTCCATTCATGTCAGAGAAAAACGAGAAAGTGAGTGACATTATATTAACATTAACAGGAAGTATTTAACTATTGCTGTCTGAATTTGTCCTACTCCTCAGACTGAAGTATAAATCAGATCAACAATAATGTGTGTTTTATCTACAGCTTCTTTAAAATCTACTGATTATGAGATCCAGGCGACTGTGGGGATTTCAGACCTGGAGAGTCTCCAAGCACTTCTGAACACACTCACATTTCCTTTACTGTTCAGCAACTCAATTAAAGTCGACAGCATGGGCACCACAACAGGTACAATATACTTTCACTTTGTTGCTCCATTTTTTTTTAATAATTTTTTTTTTTTTGTGTGTGTAAAACCATTATTAAACCAACATAAAGGTGCCACAAGAGCAGCTTCCCTCTGCCTTAGCATTGACTCCCCAGGTCTCCAGAGCCCTACTGGAAGGATGGATATCATTTTAACAAAAGATTTTTCAATCTTTTGAAGGCAGTGGAAAAGTGCTGTCTATGGTGTTCCATTTAGCTGAGATCTGGTGATGGTAAAAGCTGTAGCAAGTGATTCACATCCTGACAAACTCATGAGATCATTCAGTGACCCCTCGTGCCCTCTATATGGTTGCATGGTCTGTAGAACAACTACTGCAGAACAAATCTGTCATTATAGAATGAAGGTGATCCCTCAGAACAACCTTGTATTGATTTGCAGTTACCCTTCCTACTAAGGACAAGAAGATCCAAATCATGTCTGCAAAATTCCCTTCACATCATAACAGAGCCACCAGATTTCCTCACTGTTGGGGATGTTCCTTTAATTTGTCACATACCTGTAGCTTTACGCTGTCATTCATCCTTGGTGTTGTGTCCCTCTGTTTTGTCCCATAGTGTGTTCCGTACATACGACTGGATACCAATGCACGTGTGAGGAGAGCTTTGCTTGGTCGCTTGACAGCTGCATTAACCACGAGGCCTGTGATGCCATCGTTGGTGACACGTGTGGATGCATTAATGGGCTCCCAGCAGATGGCCAGTACTGCCAGTCAAACACCACCGAGTGTAAGTACATTTACACAAGCGCTGTATTTTAGATGCTTACATGCAGCTTTGCATTTTAATGCATCACTACAATAAAGTGATGGCATATTAAACACATCTTTTCTCAGCTTGTTTTACACTTTGTTTTAAATACAGAACTGTTCCTTCTGCTATGTGACATCCTAAATATCCCAAAATCATATCTCTCAGGGGAATTAGCCTCCTTAGCACAGTATATAAATTATATTTTAAATAAAGACAGGCTGACCTATGAATTGTGCAATACTTAGTTTATGAGAAGGATGGATTTCGGGGGGAAAAAATGTACGTTTGTTTGATTTTTAAAAAGCTGCTGCTTGGATTCAGCTTGGGCACAAATGCTTTACAACTTGTAGTAGCAGGAGAAGATGATTAGATTCTTCCTCGGGCCAAACTGAGGGTTTTGTTTGACCTTATTTACATGTCCATAAGATGAATAACAATATTTCCATCAATCTGAAAAACAGGGATTTAGACTTCCAGTTGTTCATACTTAATTAATCTAATAAACTATTTCTGTCAACCTGCAGGGTGGAGCTAACATTATTCTACTTCAGAATCAGTATTAGTCCAAACATTTGTGTCTGAATTACTCGTTACTACACGTACTTATTATTACTACAATATGAAAGCTTGCCATTGTGTAATGTAAAATAGTTTGATAGTGTTTCAGCAGAGTTGTAGCTGAGCTGCTGCACTCGAGCATAAACAGAAATAAAAATATTAAATTGCCTCTCTCACATTAATCCATTTGTTCTATAACGATTTGAAAATTCTAGTAAAAGCATAAAAATTATTAGCAACAAGTGCTGAACCTTTATTTTATCTCAAGCACTTCTACAGTGCAGAATCGTTTTTATTTGATCATCACTGGTGATCATTCGTTTTTTTGTAATTTTCCTGCAATGGGCCCAAACCATGTGACAATTCTATGTCCCACTGCAGTCAGTCAGCTGAAGGACATAACTGTTGATTGTAGATTTGTCTGTGATGGTTTTAAATCAGGAACGTTTGTGGCTACATTGTGTTATTTATGGATCAGACCTACAACATAAATGCTCTTTTTGTTGCTGTTCTGTCATACTGGTAAAACAGTAAACCCTCTTAAAATCATAGAAGAAGGAAGCACTTCTGGCAAAAAAAACCCCCCAAAAACCACTTAAATGCTTCCTCGTGTTGCTTTGCATGAAGTATAATCAGATAATAGTTTTACTACCAGCATCAATTACTACAAAGATAAGCAAAAAAGATCTGATAAGATGACAGTAGGACCTCTTCATCTACCATAAAGTTGCTTAGAGGAGAAAAATACTTTTTCTTTGAATGTCTAAAGTAAAATAGACTCTTTAGTTGTCGTGGATAATGAGAGACATTTTTTAAAGAATGTCTCCATCTGGTTTATTTAGAAAACACTGGCTATGACGCCGCAGCGAGCAGGTGGAAAACGACAGGTAATCCTGAACAGAGTTGCAAACAGGACAAACTGGCAAGAAAAGTGGAAAAGACCAGACAATTTATATGCAAATAACTAGCGGGGAAATGAGACACAGGTGAAACTAGTGAAGGCAACCATAAAAGAAAGGGAACAAACAAAGGGCCAAAGTAAAAAATATAAAAGAAAAACAACTTTTCTGCCTGGTCTGGTCTGGATGGTATGTGTCTGAGGCTACTGAAGGACTGGGCTGCTCAACTCGCTGAGCCACTCCAGAGGATGTTCAACTTGAGCCGTGGTTAAGGTGCTGTTTCTGCTGAAAACATCATGTCATGTGCCGGTGCCCAAAGCAGGTTGAATCGAGAAAAATGACTATAAACTGATGTTATTCCATCACACATCATGAAGACACTGGACATTTCTTCGCCGCTCTCTTGGACCACAGGCTGCACATTCACTTGACCCCTTGCAGTTCGCATACCAGGAAAATGCAGTAAAGATGCAGCTCTGTACATGCTCCTCTGGGTGAACCGAGAGGATATGTGATCATTACGTTCTTCGACTTTTTAAGCGTATTCACCTCTATTCAACCCCTCACACTTTGAAACAAGCTTGAAGGGACACGGGTCGATTCCTGCCTCACTTCCTGGATTAAAGGATGACAGGCTGACCACAGATCATTAAACTGGGAAACTGTGTCTCTGGGACAGTGATGGGCATCAGTGCGGCTCCTCAAGGGACTGTAATGGCTCCATTCCTGCTCACGTTGTGCACAGCGGACTTTAAGTACAGATCTGAGTTCTATCACATTCACTTATTTGTTAGTCATACCTAATTAGATTTGTTACTTATTTTTTAATAGCATATAGTCTGTGAACTGTCAACTTTTAAAAGGGTGTTATTCAAACACCACTGGAGGACTAAAGTGTCAATGTGAGAAACAATTTGCTTGGTTGTGCAACAAGTGTGACACCTACAGGACATGCAGTAAAACTACAACACAAACCTATGGGTGCATGAATTTACTTATTTCTGATCACAAATAAGCACTACTGTGTTTCACTGACTGTCCCATATATGATATAAACATAATTAGGGTTGTATTTAGTTTTCTCCTAAACATATATTCAAATAATTAAAGGTATGGTGTTTATCTGGGCAGAAAATAAAATATTGCTTGTTTGGTGTCACTCCAAGTTCAACACCATCTCCTTGTATATGACGCTTGGTGTTTTCCATTGACACAGTTAAGTTATTGAACAAAAAAGAAAACATGTACTGATGGAAACCAGCTTGTTTTTCTACTACTGTTTCCTGGTCGTATGAAACAGCTTCTTTATGATGATCATTGTCTCTGTTCCAGCGAGGACCTTCTCATTTTCTATGAATATGGAATATGATCCTTCATTCAATGAGCCAAGCCATGCAGTCTACCAAGACATCAATAACACTGTAAGTAATGATATACCTGCACTCTTTGTCATTCAGCTGTATTACATTTCTGATGCACCAACTCCAACTAATATTTAATCTTGTTGTGTCTATGTCACTGTCTCAAACAGATTCAAAACCAAATTAGGACACACTTCCCAGCTCCAGTTTCAGCACAATTAATTGGTTTCAGGTAAATCAAGTTTTATTCCTTTGACGTTACTTTTCTTAGGTTTGTAGCAGCAAACGATGTGAGCACAGTGTCGGTATGAGTACATTTTATTGTTATATAAAGAATGATGACACTTCAGTATATTGTTTTAAGCTTTTCATTTTTACAGTACATGGGAAATAGAAATTTTTTTTCACCTTATTTTTTAGCTGTTTAGGAAATTCAGTCCTTCCATCGCTTCAGTCAAGGCTGAAATAGCTAAGTTACTGTTGGATGGATTCAGGATTTAAAAAGAGAGTATTGTGCAAAAACTAAACAAAAAAAAACAAAACATTTTATATAAATCTCATTACATGTCACTTACTTACAGTACAGACATTCATTGATGATGATGTAAAAGAGCCTTTCTGTAGAGGATAAATGGTGGTTAACATCAGTTTCGCAGAACAGATATACTAAGGGAACAACATTGCACTAGCTGCTGGTTGGATTTTCATTGGGATTTAATTCTGTCTTGCAGGAGTGGAAGCACTATCGCTACCTATACTGTCATTGCCACTTCTTTTCCAGAGACACAAACTGAAGCGCTAAAAGTTGGATTATTTACAAATCTGGCACAAAAATACTCAATGATATATGACAGTAAGGCAGTCTTACACAGTTGTGATCTATTTCTTTTTTTAAATCCTAACATTTATGTTTGTCATGTCCAAAATATCTGATCTTTGTGTCAAGCAGATTGTATAACTGTCTGACCTTTGTGTCCATTTTATCTTTAAAGGTGAGACACCCTTACAGTTTAATCCAACTGAAGTATTTTTTGGTCGGAGTGTGACTGTGACATGCGGCCCTCCACCAGGACATCTCAATTTTGGTACCAGCTGGACTGCAGAGTGGAGACGTAACGACGAGCTCATCAGTGAAAGCAGAGAGCACAACTTTTTCATTCAGAATGGAGCAGCAACTTTAACTATGTCCAGATTTTTTAGGACTGATAATGGTAAGAAATACAAGTGATGTGTAGTCAGTAGACCACGGACTGTGCAAACACACAGTTCTGATTGGCTTGAGGACAGTATGTGTCTTACAGTGCAGAGCCAATACTGTACCTGCATTTACTATGTAGTCAGAACCACCAATGCAAACAATGCAACTGACCATGGTACACAATGACCCAAACTGTGAACGGTAAGGATGAGAAAACTGCTGGCCATAATGTTTTAGCTTTTGTGTTTTTTTAATTCACCACACCTGGATAATATGAACATAGTTTATTATAGTATGGCATATAGTGTAAAACTTTATTGAACAAAACAAAACAAAACACTTCTTTTTTCCTAGCTGCCTTCAGTGCTCACAAGACTTAGACTTGATCACTGAAATTGAATCATCACTTCATTCAAATTCCTTCACTTCTGGCTGCCAGTCTAAACCATCTCCTGACTCCTTGGCAAGGTTATTGAGATAGATAAAAGATTTGTAGAATTACTAAAATGCAGTTTTGTTACTGCTTTCGGATTTACAGATTACTTTGAGATTTTTCATTAAGGCATATCCCCAAAGCGAATAAAATCAAACTTCAACAAAATTGAGATTCAAAACTCAATTACGATTCAATATTTCTAATTCCATCTCCAGCTCTCCTTTTTTAAATACTCAAAGGAGGGGGCTCTATAGTCTAAATGAACCCTGAGTTGTCCCCCTCCCCAGCCCTCCATTGTCTCTATGAGGGCGTGAGGGATCCCTATGCAGAGGTGTGTAACTCTATATGCAGGTCCACAGATGGTAGGTTCTCAAAACTAACGTGTGAGAGTGTAAATTATTATAAATTTCTTTCCACCTTGTGTAACGCTATCTACGGTACACCCTATTTCAGGTTTACACAGCACACAACAACACAACAAATGACTCGTAAGCTCCTTTTTTCTTCCTCTCTTTTTACGGCTTCAATCGCCCACACATATACACTCCCCCACATATATACACACACATCACATTCACCCATTGAGATACACAGATATCTCTAAAACTGAACACCAATAAACCAGTTACTGTTTCTCCATCTCTTTTCCTCTTTGTCTTAGTGTCTCTTTTTCTCTATACAATTGCGCAATTCACTGCACTTCACACAGTACTCACACGCTTCACAAATTCATTCTTGTTGTTGCAGTTTGCTGTCTTTGTTTTCTGGGCAGTTTTATAATGACGGGTTTGTTCCTTCAGTCGAGCAAGTGGAAGTTCAACATCTGTAAGAAAAGACACATAACAGCTAACAATGTCAGGAGGTATTATCACGATCATTCTGACTTATTATTAGTAAATGAATGCATGTGAAAATTATGGTCATTCAAAATAAGATATAATTGAAACATACAAAATGTATACATGTCGCTCACTTTTCCACGACAACTGTAAAAAATAAGGGACACAAGCATGAAACCAGTAATACAGACTAAAAGTTTGACTGTAACCACAACTGTTGAACATCTAGTAGCAGTTGTTTATTTTAAGTTTAAGTTCATGTCTTTTCAACCCAAAAGCTGAAAAAAATTGTAGGAAATCTTAGAAGAATGTTTCTTCCACTATAACTGTGTAAATGGTAATTTAGTTTATTTGCCCCTTTGCCGCTATATATTTTTAGATTTGTTTTGCACCACTAACTTGATATCTGCTTTACTTTAAATTGCTCATCACTTTTAATTTTAGGACTTTATAAATGTGAGCTGAATTGGACAGACAATGAGACAATGACAGAGTCAGACAGAGATGCGAAAACTGAGGGGCACTGGAAAGCTGTCATCCAATATAGTGTTTCACATAATAATGATGATCACCTTTAATTACAGGACTCTATGAATGTAGGCTGGAACGGCCAGATGGTTCAATTTTTCGACAGAGATCCAACGGAGACTTTAATCTCAGAGAGACACCACAGATCCAACTGACACCAGTCAGACAAAATGTGGAGTGTGGGGGTGGAAATGTAACACTGCAGTGCTCTGTCAACAGTCCCTACGAGGTGGAGTTTCCGGACTTTCCCTCTGCAGGTAAACCTGAAACAAACCAGCACCAAGGGGCTAATTAGCCATGAGCAAATCAATGACACATTGAAGCACTTCTATCAAAACCATTTGTGATAATATATATTTTAGTTTTTAGTTGTGAATGTTTATATTGTCCTACTCTCTAAGTTGGGTTTTGCTGTCCAGGTACAGGTAATATGATCACAGCTCAGTTTCCAGTTCCTGATGACTGTACAAACCAGGAAGGGGAACGGTCGTTCACCTGTCGAACAAAAACCAGTCCAGTATTTGAAAGCGAAATAATACTGGAGTTATCTGCAGGAAGTGAGTGCTCATCCAAACTTTACAGAGCAGTTATTACAATTACTCAAGATATGTTTCACTGTAGTTACTGTCAGTACTGATGTCAAAACCTTCTTCTGTCTCTCTAGGATTTGTTTGCTCTCATCCAGAATTTGGTGTTGGAACGGTTGGTTTCAGGGCTGTAGCAAAGTGCGAACCCGGCAAGGTGGGAGAAAGGACAGCAGTTTGTACGGCAAATGAAAAATTTGAAGATCAACAAGACAACTGCGTCCTTCAACCCATTCAGGACCTGCATGAACAGTGTCAGGTGACCTATTTCTCCAGCTCTATCAGACACTCAATGATAGTATCAACAAGGGCAAAATGAATCTTCATTCTTGCCCTTCGTATTATTGAAAATGCTGGTTTGCTTAAAGCTGAGTAGGCAGTATTTTGTGGCATTGTTGGGCAAAATTTCCATATTAATTCAAGTAATTCAGGTGATATGAGAGGAAACTAGACATCTGAACCTCTTTTTAGGTTATTTTTTTGGCCTAAAAAATATATCCCATGGGGGAAGCTAATCACTGGGCTTTTTGCCTGTGATATTTTCAAAATCTTCCCTTTTTTTTCTTTGTTTTTTTTGGTTTTCTTTTGCTTTGTATAATTTACAAGCCATTTAGGTGGCTTTGCACTGGTAGTCGCAACAGCTTTGATTATTTGATTTTCCACGAGTGCAGGAGGATTAGCCAAAATCGAACAATAACAGGAAAGTGTCTGTCTCTGTTTGTAATTGGGGTGAATTCAGGAACCAAAGAAAGTTTAACCAGGATCGTATTTTTATTATTATTGTCTGCAAGTAATTTGAATTTGATCCCTAAGATAATACATTACAGAGTTGTTGTTGTTTTGTTTTTTACTTTTTCAATACAGTTTGTCAATGACAATTCACTGGCACTATTCTTGGATCACCTCAGCAACGTCACTGTCAACTTCACTACAGACGTTGCTCAATCTCCTGCCACCATTTATGCCATTGTTGACATACTCAACAATATAGCCAACACATCTTCAGCAATAAATATCACAATGAGTATGACTTCAATGGAGGTATGTGAATTAGTCTGCTGGACTTTACACATTCTAAAGTGTCCATGTTCTTAGACCTAATATTTTCATTTCTATACATTTAGGATGTCCTGCTGACTGCGGGTCTTCTCACCATAGATGAGGCAAAGGAATCATGGGACTTTTTGAACAACAACAACAACACTAGAAACAGCCCAGCAACGAGAAGTAACAGCACCTCAGCTAAAAGTGTCAGCTCATCATTACTGCAGTCTCTTGAGACTATAACAAGGCAACTTACCAGTGACACGTTCAACATTGAGACACCTTCTATTCTGTTGAACAAAACCACATTTGAAGACAATCTCAATTCTGACTTTAATTCTTCAGTGGAGATAAACATAACAGGGCGTGAAGGAGGGAACCAGGCAATCACTGTGTTAACATTTGCCTCAAAGCATAACGTACTTCCTGCAAGAGATGAAGCCAATTCATCTGTTAACGTTATCAATGGCAGAGTTGTACTTGTTCAGTCCAATAGCAGCATCAGTAATATTTCTTTCACGTTTGATATTACAAACAATAGTCTGGGAAATCCACAATGTGTTTTCTGGAACTTCAGCCTCTTCGATGGTCTTGGAGGGTGGGACGATGAAGGCTGCACTTTGGTATCTGATGACAACGAAACCGTCACCTGCAACTGCAACCACCTTACCTCATTCTCCATCCTTATGTCGCCCAACAGTCCAGATGATGAAGTGTTGGACATTATAACCTACGTTGGAGTTGGAATATCCATGGCGTCCTTGGTTATATGTCTCATCATTGAAGCGGTCATTTGGAGAAAAATACGAAAGAACAACACATCTTACTTGCGTCATGTTTCCATCATTAACATCGCAGTGTCCCTACTGATTGCAAACATTTGGTTTATCATTGGGGCAGCCATTTCTGACGCAGAGAAGAAAAACCCACCAGCATGCTCTGCAGCTACCTTTTTTATCCATTTTTTCTACCTAGCCCTGTTCTTCTGGATGTTAGCATCAGCCTTGCTGTTGCTCTACCGTGCAGTCAGTGTATTTGATGGAGGTTTGTCTAAAACATCCATGTTGGCTATTGGATTCTGTTTAGGCTATGGGGCACCTCTCATCATTGCAACCATAACCATAGCTGTGACTGCACCCCAAGGAACATACATTCGAGAAACTGGGGTCTGCTGGCTCAACTGGGACCCATCCAGGGCTCTGCTGGCATTTGTGATCCCAGCACTGCTAATAGTGGCAATAAACTTTGTGATCCTGTTTGTGGTGATGCACAAAATGTTGACCAGAACGGTTGCGAGGTCTGCTGGCCAAGCTGGTGAGAGACATGTTCTCGTGGTTATTGCCAGGAGTTTGGCTGTGCTCACACCATTTTTTGGATTAACTTGGAGTCTGGGAGTTGGAACTCTGGTCAGCCCAGACGACAGAGGAATCCATATTTCATTCGCATTCTTCAACTCACTGCAGGTACAAATTTAATTCACATATACATATACATATTAATATGTATAATATATATTATAGCATTTACACATGTTGAATGCATTCGTGATGGTTTGCTAGCCTTTCTTTACTGAATCCTTCTTAGCTGATGCTACTCTGTGCGTTTTTTTAAAGGGTTTCTTCATATTTGTGTTTGGAACACTTTTGGACAAAAAGGTACGTATGTTTTAATATTCAAAATTTTATGCTGCTTAAGTTTCTTTTTTAGACTGTAATCTTTTCGCCAAGTTTCTTTTTAATCCAGAGCATCAGAATCTTTTCTTTAATGCCTCCAAGTTGCTGTAGGCTACTGACAATGAAACAAGATTTTAAACTGCAAAATAAGGAGAAATGTACCTGGCAGTAAAGGAATTAATTACTGTTGTGTGAACTTACTTGACACAGGCTTCAAAGTATCGAACGTTCATTTACATTGTTTTAAAAGTCATGCACTCTAGCTTTAATTAGGAGAAAATTCTCTCTGAAGTAGAACTCACATCTTTGATCATGTCTAGATAATGGTTATTATAAATGATTATAGCAGAATTATAGTGTTCATATTACAAAGTAATTACATCCATGTTTTTGGATTAATCAGTGAACTGGATACAGAGCCCGTGAGCCTTGGGGACTTAGTACACTGAGTGCACCAAAAGCTATTGCATGCCCAGATGCAGATCATTCCTATGTTCTGATTAGTTTGTTTGTAAATTCAGAGTATTTAATCCTCACATTTGTAGTAATTATTTTCTATGTTTGTATTTATGTTTTGACTTATTCATTCTTGTGTTTTGATAAACACGTTTCCACATTTTGATTAATTAATTCCTACATTTCTCATGTCAGCCAGTCTTTTAATGTCCTTCTGATATGTGCATGTTACCATGTTAAAAATCCAATTCACGACAAGGAACCACAACTTCCAGGCTAACAACAGAAAAAAATCTAGTTTTGCAAAGGATTTGGGTTGTGCTGTAGGGCAGTCCTACTAGTGGATTGTCAACCTGTTGGTTTTACCACAACTCTGTTAACAGTTTCCACCTTTGAACTTCACCGCATCTTAGAAATATACTTTCCCAAGTGTTACAGCAGTGCACTAAATTCTGAGCATTAACTTTTCAGGTGCTGTCAGAAATGAGACTAAAGTCACAAACCTCCAGAAGTTCAATTCAGTTTGGGACAACGGTAAGAACAGTTTTCTCATTCATGTGATCCTTTAACAGTAGCTTGGTGGTTGGTTTTGAAATGCTGTGGTGGTTCATGTTTTTACTTTTGCTCTTGTTTCAGAGCACCAGTGCTGTGACCTCATCAAGTGGACTGTGATTTTTCTGGAAAAGGAGAGAAGGAAGAGGTATAGAAACTACAGTTACTGTCTTTATTAGGTGGGCTAGTGGGTTGCAATTCCTGAGTCCCACTGAAGTCAGCTATTGGATGGATTGCTTTCAAATTTTGTCTGAAAGATGAATTCTTGTCCTAATTCACTGAGTGAAAATCTCATTGTTTACTCACATCCTTCATGTGAAAGTGTTACAGACATTCATGGTTTCCCCTAAAAAAATCTACACACTCTGGTGATTCCTAGACTTTTCATCAGTACA
>NW_007579916.1:46717-54313 GCF_000690725.1 Stegastes partitus
TTTGTTACAAAATATATATGATGTACAAGTAAATAGATTTTTGCATTTTATACCATTTGTGTTTGTGTGTTTGCGGAGACTGTAAAAAATAAAATATGCTGACGGTTTTTACTTAGACTCTCTGTCTCGTCATACAGTGCTCATTATGTTAAAGTAACGAAATCCCACAAAGAAAACAATACATACAGATCGGATTATAAACACAGATGTATGAGTTTTTCATGTGCTCGATTAGCTGAAAATAAAAATGACTTTTTTTTTCTTTAACGTCTTTCCAGAAATGACATACAACATACTATAATAGAATATTTCATCCATATCATCCACCTTGCCAAGCCGCGATGCACTCCTGTTCTCTATGTGCAAAAGAACACTGCCTTTTCATCATTATAGATTCTGGCAGGTAGCAATCAAACAGTCCTCTGGGACTCAGGTTTTAAAAGATTTTTACAAAGTAATGTCAATTCCTGACTGCACTGGATCGTCCTTCAGGCTGTCCCTATACTTTGCTGAATTCATTTTACTCTCTACTTTTCAAGCCTTCCAGTGCCTGCTCTTAAGAAGTATTCCCACATCATGATGCTGCCACCACCATGCATCACAGTGGAGACAGTGGGTTTGTGATTATCACCACTGTTTAGCATCCACCAAACATAGCCTCTAGTCTTATGGCTAAAAAGCTCAATTTTAGTTGTATTAGATCAAAGAACCTTCTTCAAGTTGACTTCAGAGTCTCTCACATGCCTGCTGGTAAACTACAGTCACAATTTAATATAAGATTTTTTCTTTTTTGTGCGAGATATCTGAATAAAATCAGCTTTCTTGGAGAATTGAAGTCTAACATCATTCATATAACATGAAAACAAAACTTTATGGCAAACTATGGCAAGTATGTAACATGAAGATATATAGCAAACAGCATTGCTTGTTCTTTTTTATGTACTCAGATCAATGTGGCTAATTCGTGTTAAATGAATCACCTGCAAACTGAATCATCAGCAGCACAATCTGAATACAAAAACTAGGTTTAAACATTTGACATCCCGTCCTGCCATGCAGCGACCACCTGTCAGCCCTGTTTGGATGTTAAAAATGCATATAAAAGAACCTCATCACACTCATTCTTCTCTCATAGACAGTGAATCAGCGTATTTGAACTTTTGACAGAGATTAGATCGCTTAACTTGCCAGACAGGTGTGTGACGAAGAAGAAGTCAATAAAAATGTCTTTCAGCTGTGTGTCATCGTCAGTCTGAAGGTGTTCAGTAAGGGATTATGCTCATCTGAGAAGAACTTTTTCAAACACTAGAAGACAGCAGGAGGTAAATAAATTATTTTCTTTCATCTTATATAAATGGTTATTGTTCTGTATTATACTTTCAGGTACATTAAAACTATTTTACATTTGCTCCTGTTTACAAATTGGATGAAAAGCAGTTGGGTGTTTACTGAAGGTAAAGTAATCACTAGAACATGTTGAATTTCTATCTTCTTGTAATTACTAGAGATGGTTCCTCTTGAGGAAATTGAACAAGAAAAACAAAAATGCAATTCAGTTAAAAAAATAAAAGATGCAGAAACAAAACATTATTCTGTGAATCTTGAGAAGAAGTTTGTTATCAAAATCTCAAAGAGGCTGTAGAACTAACCAGCTGTTGTTCTTACTTTGCTAAAATAATAATAAAACAATACTCAAATTTAAAATTAGAATGCAGAGTATAAAAGGCCCAGGCTTCAACTGAACAAGAATTTACATTTCAAAATGGTCTTTTCAAAATTCCCAGCAAAATGCAATCCTGTTTTCATTAAATAGCTATTTAGAAAAAGGATTTTCAAAGTCTTAGACTGTTTTGCCGTAACCCCCTCTTAGTTTACTCACTTGCCAATACCTTAATGCCTACGAGATCATGATTAAGTCATTTGAATCCACTGACACTCGACAACTGAGCAGAGATGCACTGCAGACTACATAGAAAGGTCTGTCCTCAAGTATTAATCGGTTTCTGGCACTGGTGAAAAATAGTAAAATTCTCCTAAACTACTGTATTGCTGACCCTTTATTTTTATTTTTATTTTTATTTAACCAAATACCCCTTTTAGGTTTACTTTAATGATGTCCTTTTGATAACGAATGCAGTAGCTGATGTAACAGTTATTTCAGCAATTTCCCTGAGGTTCATACCAAAAGGATCAATAAAGTTGTATCTATCTATCTAAAGTTGTTGTATCTAATATTTTTTCAGTTCCATTCATTGAACCTCCTTTCAAACTGTTCGCAGCATCCCTGTAGACTCTCACCTTCCACTTTGAAAACCTGATCTAAAGCTAAAATTTCAAAATATCTCTTGTCACTAAGTAGAAGCAGAACTTTCACCTACTGCTGTAGAAGTCATTCACAAAACCAAAACCCTACCATGAACTGTTTCTCCTACAGATTATGTTCATACAGACCAAGAAATAACAAAAACAGCAAACAGCAGTTTACAAAGCAACTTGAATTAAACAGTGTGATATTATATGAAAAAAAAAATAGGTTGACAGACATAATAATGAAATGAGTACAACACATAAAACAGGTAACAATGTGTGTACAGTAGCAAGAAATGTTTTTAGAGTTTGGGACACCACAGAAAACCAAACTGTCGAATCTGATTGATTTTAAAAAAGGCAAATATATAAAATGAGGTATTCTTTAGGTTTAGGTTTCTTTGCTGGCAACGTGTCTACTGAAGGCGCTTTCACAGAAGCCCAAGTAACAGAACAGATTAAACCGACCTGAGTTTGTTTTAATCAACTAGTTTGTCCATCTATTTGCTTCGGTACATGCGTATGAATTTAAGGTTATTTGTATTTATTCCACCTACCCCTGTGCTGTGTGTGTTCTGCATTTAGGTTTCACTTTATAATTGCACATAACACAAAGGGTAGAAGTTTAATAGGTACTTTTTACATTACACAACAGTTACTGTACTGTGCTAGAGAATGCTGTTGGTTGACTCATAAAAAAAATCCCCCAAAAGCAAACAAGAATGTCTTCCTGTTTAAGAGAGCTTTTTCTAATGCCAAACAGTAGACATTCACAGAGGTTATCTCATTAACACGCCCACATGCCAGTCAAGCACATGTTTTCATGACATCAATCAGGACTACAGTGCACTTTTTAACTGTACGCTTCCTGGTAGCATTTCAAACAAAGATTGTGATCCGGCACTTCCTTAAGCAACACACTGAGGTTTTCATTTGTAATATGTGCATGATCTTAAAGATTAGTATCATGCAACTAGTACACGTGCAATATGTCAGCTTAAACAAGTCTCTTAGTTGCTTTAATAATGATTTAATCAAGAAAAAACATTGTGTTTTGTATTTTCTCTCTAGTCAGGATGACATTACCAAAGACAATAGGACATGTGATTGTTCTTCTGGTTATCTGCACCAGTCTGGAGAATCAGGGACACGCACAGAGTCTGAATGTCTTTTCTCAGGTAAGAATAAGCGCTAATACTTAACAACAGCAGAGGTTGAAGTTCTACACCATGAGATGCTGAAACTGCTGTGTGAGGCTGTATGAAATACCTGATCAGTTGTGTAATTTTCTAGTTTATAACTGGTATTTAGTTACAGAATCTGATGATTCTTTCAGGAAGCATCAAGTTCAAAAACATCCTCCATTCATGTCAGAGAAAAACGAGAAAGTGAGTGACACTATATTAACATTAACAGAATTTATCACAGCAAAGAATATTGACTTTTGGCGTCTGAATCTGCCTTATTCTTGCCACTGAAGTATAAAGTATAAGATCAACAATGACAGAACATCTGCTTATGTCTGTTTCAACTCCAGCTTCAAATTCTATTGATTATGAGATCCAGGCTGCTGTGGGGGTTTCAGACCTGGAGAGTCTCCAAGCACTTCTAAACACACTCACATTTCCTTTACTGTTCACCAACTCAACTGAAGTCGACAGCATGGGCACCACAACAGGTACAGTATACTTTCACTTTGTTGCTCTATTTCTTATCAAAAGTTCAAATCCAAAAGGAAAAACCAACATAAAGTGTCTTCGTAAGGTGTTGGACTAGTCGGTGCCACAACAACAGCTTCTAACACAAACAAGATGGCGGAACATACCAACGCAACACTCTCCTTTCTTAGTTGCAAATTTCAGTTTTTGTTGCGTGAATCCTACCCACAGTTGATACGATCCTTTGATCGTAGGTCTACAGTGCAATCAGGCCATTTCGAGTGAATTTGTGCACTCACACAATAAACCAGAGGACATGGCTAGGGCTCTCCGTGGATTGTTATCGGCCCCAGCAAGCGTTGAAGACATAAGTGGCACAGAAAGTAGAGGCTAGGATGCAGGTTACTTGCAAGGCGTAGGAAATGATTCTACAAACCGCCATTACCAAGAATCTTTCTCACCAACGCCAGATCCATCATCAACAAAATGGATGAACTAAAACTACAAATCACCACCAACAAGCTCATACAGGACTGTAGTATTCTGCTTGTAATGGAAATTTGGTTTCACCCACTCATTCCCAGTGTTTCCATGGAGGTAACTAAAGGTAAGGTAAGGTTACTAAAAGAATATGCAGATCAACTTTCTGTAGTCTTCACTGAAATCTTCCAACCCTGCCCGAAGTCTTCAGCAGTCATCCCACTGCCAAAAAAGTCAGTGATTATCATCTATCAACTCTCATCTGCTGGCCCACACACAGGTCGTTATGAAATGCTTTTCATGACTTTTATTAAAAGCCTGCCCCCCAACTACCTTCAACCCAGGACAGGAGAGCCCACCAGAGGATCATCAACACAGTCCAGAAGATCATCAGCTGTTCACTTCCTTCTTTACAGGACATATTCAACTCTTGCTGCCCCAGTGGCGCAGCAAAAAGACTAATCCCATCGTGGACACCATGTCTTGGACCCACTACCCTCAGGTAGATGCTCCAGGTCCATCAAATAACAGAAAAACAGACCTAAAAACAGCTTCTACCCCAGAACCATAAGAGAACAGAACTTTGTCAAACACTCACATTAACTGTCTGGACCTACTACATATCTATGCACTTTATATTATTTATTATGTACTAAGATATTGCGTATTATAATCCATTCTACATCCATTAGCATTGATTCTCCAGGAGTCTGTTTCACAAAGCAGGTTTAGTGAAAACTCTGAGTCTGTTAACCCTCTCCATGACTGTACTGAAGGGATGAACACCATTTTTTCACCAAGTTTTTTTTCCTCAAGTTTTTTTTTCCTCATTTAGTGTCGAGATCTTGTGATTGTAAAGGCCGCAGCAGATGATTCACACCACTTTTAAACTTATCAGATCATTCAGTGACTCCTTGTGCCCTATTAATGGTCACATTATCATCAGGATCAGTCCCTGGAGGATAGAAATTCTTCACCGTAGGTTAAAGGTCATCACTCAGAACAACTTTGGATTGACTTGTAGTCAACCTTCCCTCTGATGGCACCAAAGGGGATCCAAAACATGCAAGTAAAATGAACTCCTAATTAAAACGGAGCCACCAAATATCCTCAGTGTTGAGGCCAAGTGTTCATGATTTTCCTTGAATTGGTCACCCATCTGTATATTTACTCTGTCATTCATCCTTGGTGTTGTGTGCCTCTGTTTTGTCCCATAGTGTGCTCAGTACATACGACTGGATACCAATGCACATGTGAGGACAGCTTTGCTTGGTCGCTGAACAGCTGCATTAACCACGAGGCCTGTGATGCCATCATTGGTGACACGTGCGGATGCATTAATGGGCTCCCAGCAGACGGCCAGTACTGCCAGTCAAACATCACAGAGTGTAAGTCCAGTTACACAAGTGCTGTACTTCACATAGTTGCACCGTATGTTTACTCGAGTATTTTAATTTCATGCTGCTTCATACTTTTAGTCTACGATAGTCATCAGACACATATAGTAACTTGGCACTTTGGAAAAGAATATTTAAAAAGTCTCCAATGTTATCTTCAAATACAAGGCATTGCCATACAGTAAATAAAGCCACTAAACAGTCTATACAATGATTACGATGACCTCCACTACCACAACAATAAAATGCACCTTACATTTTAATGCATCACTACTAACAAAGCAACAATATAATAAACACATTTGATCAGCTTTTTGTTTTGAATACAACATTTAAAACAGTTTAAATAGTTTTATATATAAATATATACACTTGTCTACGTAGTGAGGGCTTTTCATATTATTGTGAAAGTCCAAATTATCAGCCGCAAAGTGCATTTAGTTAATTTTAAGTGCTGAACTTTTTTCAGAAAGTCAACAGATAACATAAATGTTGATTGTATATTTGTCAGTGATGATTTTAAGTGAAGAACATTTGTGTGTACATCCACAGGTCATTTGGATTTTAGGGCAGCTGCATGTTCTTTCCAGTAGATGGTGTTGTTTATGCATCAAATCTACAACCTAAATGCTCTGTTTCTACCTATTCTGTCATACTGAGAAAATACCTCACAGAATTATAGTAGAAGGAAACACCTGTGGCAGTAAAATAAATACTTCCTCGTGTTTCCTTTACATGACGTTAATCAGATAGCAGGTTTGACTACCAGCATGAATAAAAGTACCTGTCTCACAAAGCCCAAACAAAAAATAAGATCAGAAGAGATTATAATAGTTCCTGTTCATCCTCTAAAAGCTTGCTTTGAGGAGAAAAAAATACTTTGGCTTTGAATGTATAAAGTAAAAGAGACTCTTTGGTTTTAGTGAATAAGGAGACACACACACACACACACACACACACACACACATACATACACAAAGGCTCAATCTGGTTTCCTGGAAAAACATCGGGTGTAGAGTATCTGCTGTGGCAGGGGATGAGTAGCAAACAGCAGGTAATCCTCAAGACAGTACAAGATTGCAAAAGACAGTTTCAAGGAAAGAGGAAAAGATGAGACAGCTTACACAAAGACTTAATTGGGGAAACAAGACATGAGTGAAACTAGTGAGGGCAATTATGAAAGGACTGAAACAAACAAAGGGAGAAAGTAAAACAACTTAAGATGCAGGAAGACAGAATTCCAAAACAATAACTTTGACACCTTAAAGATCATGACTGTCTCTTTCTTCTGTGGAAATGTTCTGTCCTCGAGCAGAGGGGCACCTGTTTCAGATTGTTGGAAGTCCACGAGATGAAGGTTCTTTGGTCTGATGACAACAAAATTTAGGCCCTTTCCATTCAGCTAGATGCTTTGCTTGGTAGACACCAAACACTGCACATTATCACAAAGGCACTATCCCTACCGTGAAGCATGGTGGTGGCAGCATCATGATGTAGGGAAGCTTCTGGGCAGCAGGCTTGGTCAAATTTTATGTTTTTATGTACGTTTTGTTTTGCATGTTGATGACAGACTTCTGTGATGGCTTCTCACGTAATCTCCATATCGCAGACAGTGATGTAGTTATTGATCTCTTATGTGCCATCACATTTTCTATCCAGGGAAACTCAAGGAAATTTGTCTTTACCCCAAAATGTCACCCTTTCTTTAGAAGTTCCAGGAATAGATTTCACCACAAAAGTTCAGCTTATTTATT
>NW_007579916.1:55353-77997 GCF_000690725.1 Stegastes partitus
ATCTTCTTGTGTCTATGTCACTGTCTCAAACAGATTCAAAACCAAGTTAGGACACACTTCCCAGCTCCAGTTTCAGCACAATTAATTGGTTTCAGGTAAATCAAATTTTATTCCTTTTACATTACTTTTTAAAAATTTTCAATATAATATATTTATATCAAAGAATGAAGACACTCCAGCATATTTTACTAAGCTTTAAAGTTTTTACAGTAAAATGATTTTTTTATTTTATTTTTTTCACCTTATTTTTAGCTGTTCAGGAAATTCAGTCCGTCCATCACTTCAGTCAAGACTGAAATATCCTAGCAACTGTTAAAGGATACCAAATTTTAAAATAAAATTCTATGCAAAACCTAAAAAAGTTTTGACTATGTGTGGGGGTAGAGTGTTAAAGACCCTGTCTGTAGACACTGAATAGTGGTTTATGTCAATTTTCCAGAACAGATATACTAAGGGAACAACATTGCACCAGCTGGTGGTTGGATTTTCATTTGGATTTAATTCTGTCTTGCAGGAATGGAAGCACTATCGCTACCTATACTGTCATTGCCACTTCTTTTCCAGAGACACAAACTGAAGCACTAAAAGTTGGATTATTTACAAATCTGGCACAAAAATACTCAATGATATATGACAGTAAGGCAGTCTTATACACTTGTGATTTTTTTAAATTTTCTTATTATCACATTTGTTATGTTTGTCATGTCCGAAATTAGGCTCCAGCCCCCCGCGGCCCTACTGAGGATTAAGCGGTGTATAGACAACGGATGGATGTCCAAAGTTTCTGGAAAGCAGAATGTTTACTAGCTGTCTGACCTTTGTGTCCATTTTATCTTTAAAGGTGAGACACTCTTACAGTTTAATCCAACTGAAGTATTTTTTGGTCGGAGTGTGACTGTGACATGCGGCCCTCCACCAGGACATCTCAATTTTGGTACCAACTGGACTGCAGAGTGGAGACATAACAACGAGCTCATAAGTGCAGACACAGAGCACAGCTTTTTAATTCAGAATGGAGCAGCAGCATTAACTGTGTCCAGATTTTTTAGCACTGATAATGGTAAGAAATACAGTAAGTGAGGTGTAGTCAGTAGATCACTAAATGTGCAAACGCACAGCTCTGATTGGCTTGAGGACAGTATTTGTCTTACAGTTCAAAGACAACCCTGATAGATCGATAAAAAGAGACTACTGAGGGAAGCCACCCAGACACCTGTGGATCCTCTAAAGGAGTTACAAGCTTCATGGTTGAGAAACAAATGACTGTACACACTTCAACTGTTGCTGGAGTTCCTTGCCAGTTATAGCTTCATGGGAGTGTGGCAAAGAGAAAGCCATGGCTGAAAAAGCTCATAATAAGTTTTGACAAGAGTTCACCAGACAGCATGTGGTAGACTCTGAAGTTAACTAAAAAAAGGATCTTTGGTATGATGAGACCAAATTGAGCTTTTTGGCTGTCAGACTAGATGTTATGTTTGACGGATACCAAACACTGCACATCATGACAAACACACCATTCCCACTGTGAAGCATGGTAGTGGCAGCATCATGATGCAGTGATGCTACTCAGCAGCAGGCCCTGAAAGGTTTATAAAGGTAGAGGATATAATAAATGAAGTCAAGTACAACCTGATCCGGTCTTCAAGAGAACTCTGACTTGAAAGATTTATTTTTCAACAGGACAATGACCTAAAGCAGACAGCCAAAGCTGCACAGAAATAGTGGAATACTTTTTATAGGCACTGTAGATTGGTAATTGCTTATCTAGCTTGCAAATGTATGTCAGCAGCTGTCAGTGTTTGTTTTTGTGACTTGATCAGAAAACTACGGTGGAGGAGAAGATTTAGGTGTGTAACTTAAGACTTTAGCAGAAAAGCAAACGTGGATGGTTGTGCAATGTCTCATGTCTTTCAGGCTGTTAGAGTCCTCTTCAAACGCTGACATTACTGCTTCTTTGGGGTTTTAAATTAAGCAGTTTACTGGCTGAATGGAAGAAACTTATCCATCTGTTCTGACAAACAAAAGCAAAAATAGGAGATGTTGTTGTACTTTCAAGGTTGTGACGGCTAAGTTCATGTCTTTACCACTGAAAGCCGTTAAACTAGCAGGAAAGTGGACAAGAATGTTTCTCCCATTGTAGCTACAGTACGTAAATGCAAATTTTGTGTGGTGTTTATTTGACTGTTAACTGATGATCACATTTGATTTCAGGACTCTATGACTGTCAGCTGAAACGGGCAGACAACACAGTTTTTCGACAGAAATCCAGTGAAGCCTTCAGTTTGAAAGATACACCCGTGATCCGAGTGAAACCGGTCAGAAAAAACGTGCGGTGTGGGGGTGACAATGTGACACTGCAGTGCTCTGTCAACAGTCCCTACGAGGTGGAGTTGCTGGGCTTTGAAACTGCAGGTAAACCAGCACCAAAAGACAAACCAGCTGTTCAAAAATCATTTTAAGGCAGTTTTCACACAGCTGTTTGTGAAAATGTTGATTATTTTTAACTTGTGGATGTTTATACTGTACTCATCTTCATACAATCTGCAACATAACTGTACACATGTGTAAATATGTCTTTATAGAGGTTGACATTTTTTGTACTTATTTACTATATTTATTTCTCTATAGAAACAGAATAGAATAGAACTTTATTGATCCCATTGGTGGAAACTTCAGGGAAATTGCTCCACCAGCAACAACAACACCAACACAACCTCAGCAACTATAGTAACAACAACAATAGTAATAATAATAATATTAACAGCAACAACAATGGATACAGTAACAAATTGCCAAAGTATAAAATCTACAATCTTTTATGTATCTTTTTACTCTTCATTTTTTAAATTTTACTCTTATTATATTTCTATCTTTATTCTTGGGCAGGAAATGTGCGTGTAATAAAAAAAAGAATTTACCCTCGAGGACAAATGAAGTATTTCTGATTCTGATCTCTAAGTTAACTTTTGTTGTTGTTGCTGTCCAGTTGCAGGTGTGAACATCACAGTTCCATTTTCAGTCCCTGCCAGCTGTACAAACCTGGAAAGGAATTTTACTTGTCAAACAAAAACCAGTCCAGTATTTAAAAAAGAAATTGTACTGGAGTTATCTGGAGATGGTGAGTACTGATCCAAACTTTACAGAGCGTTTCAAACAATCAGGATGAGACATGTTCGGTATAATTACATGCTGAGATCAAAACCGTCTTCTGTCTCTCTAGAATTTGTATGCTCGGATCCAGAATTTGGTGATGGAATTATAGGCTTCAGGGCTGTAGCAGAGTGCGAAGACGACAAGGTGGGAGAAAAGACAGCAGTTTGTAAGGCAAATGGTGAATTCGAAGATCGACAAGACAACTGCGTCCTCCGACCCATTCAGCAGCTGCAATCCGAGTCTGAGGTGATCTGCTTCTCTTGCTGTTTTAGATTATTTTGACTCTCTCTTATTCACGATGTAGCTGTGGGTCGGTCGTACAAGAACTGTGGTCTTTTGCTGACAGTGCTGTACAGAAAATTTGGATGTTTTGAGTATCGATTGGATTATCTAGTGTAGGGGTGTCCAATCCTGGTCCTGGTCAAATAATCAGCTCATCATCAAACTCTGTAGAAGCCTGATAATGATCCTGATCATTTGAATGTGTGTGTTGGAAGAGAGAAACATCTAAAACATGCAGGACTGTGGCCCTCGAGGACCAGGATTGGATACCCCTCATCTAGTCCTGACTGAGCACTAAATAGTTAGCCATGGTTGCTAACCATAATGTGCTTCCTTACAATATTGTAGGTTCAAACCCCCTGTGGCAGCAAAATAATTTCACAGGGATTGTTTAATTTTTACACAAACTAACTATCAGGATAATTTCAAAGATGATGTGAAACCCTACACACTGCTGCACTGTGCAACAAAAATCTGATCTTAAAAAACAGATGGATAAAAAGTGAATCCAATGTGGAAGGATCTTTGTATATCTGATTATACAGACATCCTCGAGAAGGAATTTATAGTCTCAATCGCTAGTTTCAAACATTTCTGAATACAGAACTATGTGTGTTTCATAAGTTGTGGTCCATTTAGATGCAAACAGACCCCCTAGTGTCCTCAAATTTTCATTCATAAAACTTCACTTTACACACCCCACTTGCTACGTCCAGTTCTAAAAGAGCGAGATCATGATGGCCAAATGTCAATCTCAACATTTCAAAATGCTCACAAACCAATGGATGACATCACAGTGGCTATGCCCATCTCTGGTATACAGTCTATGTTTTCAACACACTGTGTAATGTACATCCCTTTGTCTTTTAAATCTCAGAATTTGAATATCAATAGCCTGCCAGGTTTCTTGGAGAGACTCGGCAACGTCACTGTCAACTTCACTGTGGAAGTTGTTGAATCTCCTGCCACCATCAGGGCAATTTCTGACATATTCAACAATGTAGCCAACACATTGTTATCATTGGATGCGTCAATAAACACAACTTCAATGGAGGTAAGTCAATCAGATTGCTAAGGTTTACAAGTTCTAATGAGCATGTTGCTGAAAATATAGAGTACATGATCTAATATTTTCCTTTCTTGGCATTTAGGATGTCCTGCTGACTGCAGGTGTTCTTACTACAGACGAGGCAAAGGAATCATGGGACTTTATAAACACCAATGACACCAGAAACAGCCCAGCAACGAGAAGTACCAACACCTCAGCTGAAAGTGTCAGCTCATCATTACTGCAGTCTCTTGAGACTATAACAACACGACTTACCAGTGGCACGTTCAACATTGAGACACCTTCTATTCTGTTGAACAAAACCACATTCGAAAACACTTTCAATGCTGACTTTGATTCTTCAGTGGAGATAAACATAACAGAGCCTGATGGAGGAAATCAGTCAATCACTGTGTTAACGTTTGAATCAATGGATAACGTACTTCCTGCAAGAGATGAAGCCAATTCATCTGTTAACGTTATCAATGGCAGAGTTGTACTTGTTCAGTCCAATAGCAGCATCAGTAATATTTCTTTCACGTTTGATATTACAAACAATAGTCTGGGAAATCCACAATGTGTTTTCTGGAACTTCAGCCTCTTCGATGGTCTTGGAGGGTGGGACGGTGAAGGCTGCACTTTGGTATCTGATGACACCGAAACCGTCACCTGCAACTGCAACCACCTTACCTCATTCTCCATCCTTATGTCGCCCTACAGTCCAGATGATGTCCCTGGATTGGCCTATGTAAGCTACATTGGAGTTGGAATATCCATGGCGTCCTTGGTCATATGTCTCATCATTGAAGCGGTCATTTGGAGAAAAATCCGAAAGAACAACACATCTTACTTGCGACATGTTTCCATCGTTAACATCGCAGTGTCCCTACTGATTGCAAACATTTGGTTTATCATTGGGGCAGCCATTTCTGACACAAAGGAAGAAAACCCACCAGCATGCTCTGCAGCTACCTTTTTTATCCATTTTTTCTACCTAGCCCTGTTCTTCTGGATGCTAGCATCAGCCTTGCTGTTGCTCTACCGTGCAGTCAGTGTATTTGATGGAGGTTTGTCTAAAACATCCATGTTGGCTATTGGATTCTGTTTAGGCTATGGGGCACCTCTCATCATTGCAACCATAACCATAGCTGTAACTGCACCCCAAGAAGCATACATTCAAGAAACTGGGGTCTGCTGGCTCAACTGGCAAGCATCCAAGGCTCTGCTGGCATTTGTGATCCCAGCACTGCTAATAGTGGCAATAAACTTTGTGATCCTGCTTGTGGTGATATACAAAATGTTGAGGAGAAGGGTCGGGGGAGACGCAGCACAAGCTGGTGAGAGACATGTTCTCGTGGTTATTGCCAGGAGTTTGGCTGTGCTCACACCATTTTTTGGATTAACTTGGAGTCTGGGAGTGGGACTCATGGTTGACCCATTCAACACTGCAATCCATTATTCATTCGCATTCTTCAATTCACTGCAGGTACAAATTTATTAGCTTCTAATATGATATGTATATTACACTATACTACTCACTAACATTTGATTTTAGTGCATGGTAAACTTGCCTTTTGTCACTTAATTCCTTGTAGCTGACTTTACTCTGTGTCTCTTTTAAAAGGGTTTCTTTATATTGGTGTTTGGAACACTTTTGGACAAAAAGGTACGTATGTCTCAATTTTCAAAATTTTACTCAGCTTGAATAAACGTGATCCACATTGGGAGCTTCAAATGGTTCCAACATGTTTGGCTTTAACCTGGCCACTATGAGCACATTTAGTGCATGGACCCGACAATGAAGCAGAGGTGGACGTGGAATAACATGGGGTGGTCAAATTTGATACAAGCTGCTGAAAAGGTTTTTGTTTTCTTCTAAAATAAAGCAGTGAAAGCATTTTCCCACAGATTATACTTGGACTATGAATGCACACAGTTTTACAACACATTTTTGCGTCAACAACAACACAATTGGCAGGATGCTTCCTGACTCGACTATTATAAAGCAGATTATTGGCTTTTTAGGGGGAGAAGAGGTACATGTAAAACACGACACCTTCTTTAGCTTGATGGAATTCTCCCATTTCTATTTTTATTAAGGATTCTTCACCCAGTTTGTGGGTTTTCCGTGCACCCACACAGCTGCTGACTCAAACTCAAAACAGTAGACTTGCACGTTCTTCTACACATTATATAATCAGAAGTATGTGTACACATTCCAGCCGCTGCGATTGAAATATTGCACTTAGCCACATTGCAGTTTCAATAATATTTTGATTATTTGTTCAGCCCTATTTGAAACCTGCTGTAATGCTAACACTTCCTACCTTTGAATACTGCTGTATCTTAGAAACATACTTGTTAAGGTGTTGTAGGCGTGCACTAATATTTGAGCATCAACCTTTCAGGTGCGGTCAGAAATAGCAATGAAGTCACAAACTTCAAGAAGTGGGACAAGGGTAAGAAGAGTTTTCACATTCATGTCATTCTTTGGTAGCAGCTTGTCAAATACTGAGGTGGTTCATATTTTTGTTTTTTCACTTGTTTCAGAGCACCAGTGCTGGAACATTATCAAGCAGACTTGGATTTTTTCGGAAATGGAAACGAAGAAAAGGTATGGAAGTACGAGTTTATATTTTTTATGAGGTGTACTGGAGACTTGCATAGGAGTTGGTCAGGTTATCCAATACTTTGCTACAGACTGAAAACAATTCATGGATGGATTGCCCTAAAATGTTGATGCTTACACTTCCCCCAAGATGAATCCTTGTCATAACTGACTTAGTGACAATCTTAAAAAATTCACGACAATGGTTGCCACAAAATTTGGCACAGACATTTGTGGTTTTTCAAGAAAGAAAGTCCACTAACTCTGACGATTCTCTTACTTTTCATCAGCTCAAGCTTCCACTGTATCAACTACAATAGTCTACAACTAAATGGTTAGAAAATAAAGACAGCTGTTAAACATCATCAGCTCTGCCGATCTCCAGCCTCTTGTTTTACCACTGTACCTGCTGTTGTTTTGTTTTGCCGCTAACTGAATCACGTTGTTCTGTCACTGGTTTTTCAGGCGTCTACAACATATCATCTGGTGCATCCAATGAAACACGCTCTTTCGGCAGCACCTGATAATCTGGACAGCTCTAGTTAAATCAGCTCTTTTTTGTTTGTTTCTTTTTACTTTTTTTGTTTTTTAGGAAGGAAAACAAGGGAAAGGTACAAAAGTTGCATTAATATCCAAAGCATAATATTACATCCAAGAAGAGTCATGTTTGCTCTTTTGAGAAAATGAACAAAGCATCAGTTGAGTCATTTTCTGAAGGTTTCATGTAAAGTAATGGTGTGCTGTGTAATACACACCAGCAAAATGTTTTGGTATTTGTTGTAGCCATTTTCAATTAGATCACAGTTGGGTTTGGTGTGTATTTAATGTAAAGGTTTATTAGATGTATTGTAGTAATAGTTATGTTTGTTTGTCTGTTTAGAGGACTTTTTTGTTTATCATTTATTAGATAAGAACATGTCTGTCTCTACACGTAGCAACTATTTGTAACCACTCGCTATCAGATCGTAGTTGTTTCCAATGAAAAGGGATGTATGTGTTTCCCAAGAGGAGCTCATAGAGAGATAGATTCTGTATCTGCTGTAACATTGAATAGATTTTTATACTTTGCACAGGCTGTGATAAGGTATACCGGGAGATTCCACTTCATTTCAATCAAGGCAAATACATATAATGGTGTGTAATCATTGTGCAATTTGAAATCAACCAAATGTCCACAAAGTACATGCAAACTGGCTCTTCTTTTGGTTTGCTTTGCTAATCAAATCAGTTCGAGAGAGCAAGGCTGTCTGACACAGATCACTGGACTTGTTTACTGAAGGGGTGGCATCACAATGATAAATTGACCCGAACGGTTCTGTCAGTCAAATATAGTTCTGAGTGGCAAAGGGAGAATCAGGAATTGATTTTATTTATTAATATGTAGCATCTGCTGGTGATTTCACATGCTAAGGAGCAAGAAAAAAGCCACTTCTGCCTCAGTTATTCCTCTTCATTTCCCATATTTCAACATTTTTCTGCCTTATTGAATATAAATATTCAATGATACACAATTATTTAAAAAGCACTGTTGCCTCGCAGCAGTAAGGTCGGTGGGGGCACCGGGATCTTTCTACATGGAGTCTCCATGTTCTCCCCGTGCAGCATGGGTTCTTTCCAGGTTCTCCGGCGTCCTCCCACAGTCCAGAAACATGCTGAGGTTAATTGGTGATTCTAAATTGTCCGTAGGTGTGAATGTGAGTGTGCTTGGTTGTCTGTCTCTAAGTGTAGCCCTGTGATAGACTGGTGACCTGTCCAGGTTGTCCCCTGCCTTCACCCTAAGTCAGCTGGGATAGGCTCCAGCCCCCCATGACCCTAGTGAGGATTAAGTGGTGTTTAGATAATGGATGGATGGATTCTGTATCTTTTGTCATTCAAAGTTATGTATTTTTTTTGTCTTGGAAAAACAAAGCAGCACAGAGAAACCTGCAAATAAGATCACCGGCCTTCAGAGCACGTATGTAAAACAGGACTTGCACAAAGTCTCAAGAATCATCAGCTGGAACACTCGTCATAATCATTCCTTCCAGGTACCTCTGGATACACCAAATGTGTTCTTTTGTTTTTTTACACCCTGTCTTGAATTTGTGAAACTGTGAAAGAAGTTTTAGTTCTACAAACTACATGTTTGAGATAAACTACAGCTTATTTAAATTAAAAAATAAGCTAAAAATGCTGACAAAGGTCATCTTGATGCTTACAACATAATTAATTTAACTGAGGAATTGCATGTAGCTGTGACATCTGGAATTGTTGCTGGTTTCCATCACAGCTGCACTACGGCTTTAAACACTTTAACTATATAGCTCTTTGAGGATGTGAATGAATGTTTATGTTTACATTTACATGTGTATTATTTTTATTTTTATTTTTTTCATTTAACCTTTTTTATTCAACCAGTTCTCATTTGCTAACATGACCTGGCTCAAGAGGCTCCGGCAGAAACAAATACACATCTAAATTACAGACACCAACATAAACATAACATAAAAGTAAACAAGTAAGAAGCATGAGAGCATATGCATGTGAGTGAAAAACAATGTGCATGAGGTGTAAGAAAGTGTGTGTGTGTGTGTATATATATAAGTATGTAAGTAAAGTCCGGTGTGATCAGCAGAAGCAACAGTCGACTACGATCTGTTGGATTTTAAGCTTGAAGGTGGTGAAAGGAGTCAGAGTTGCAAGTTTGAGGGTTTCTTGTAAGGTGTTCCTGCTGCAAAGCGAAAGGAAATTAATATAAATTAAGAGCAAAAGCATGTGATGATAGATTCATGAAAACATATCAAAAGTGCTTACAATCACAGACTGTATGTCGCCACACTGATCAGAAGCAACATTAAACCCATCGGCTAAAGTGTGTCACCTCTGTATGTGTATCCCACAAATGCTCAATCTGATTAGAAACTGGAGAGTTTGGAGGCCGAGTCAATGCCTGGAGATCCTTGCCATGTTCCTCAAGTTGTTTTTGAGCCGTATGTAGATCAAACAAATAAGATGCAATGCGTTGAAGTGATGACCTTGGGTTCAGGTACAGTGTCAACATGACGTACTTCAAGTTTTTCTCTTTTATTGCTTTTTAGCATTGAATCATAGTCAATATCACTTCGCATTCTAGACAAGAATTCACCCAAAAAAAAAAATCTCTTTGATGTCAAAGGGAAAACATCCTAAACATATTTCTACAAAGTATTGTTTATTAGTTAAAAATGGAAAAGCTGAAATACGTGATTTCACAAGTATTCACCCCCTTCAAGTCATTATTTACTAAATGCAAGCAGCCTGGCCACATATACAGCACTGAGCCTATGTGGATAGGTCTCAGAACATTCACCTTGTTGTCTTTAAACCATTTCTGTGTCGCTTTGGACTCTATGTTTCAGGTCATTGTCTTGCTGGAAAACAAATCTACTCCCAAGTTGCAGTTCTCTTGCAGACTGCATTAGGTGGTCCTCCAGGATTTCACTGTACATTACTGCTTTTATTTTACCCTCTACCTTCACAAGCCTTCCAGGACCTGCTGCTAAGAAGCATTCCCACATCATGATGCTGCCACCACCATGCTTCACGGTGGTGATGGTGTGTTTGTGAAAAGGAGGCCTGGAGGGTGAATACTTTTTGTAGGCAATGTAGTCAACTTATTGGAAAAATGGTAGAAGTAGAATAGAATTCAGGGGAGACAATACAAACCACCTGTTTCACCATTACGTAGTGAAGTACTTTTACTAATATAATCCAATGTACTTTTCATAATCTTGTGTTTCTGGATGGCAGCAATGAAAACTGTCACACTAAAGAAAGATATGCTTTAAGGTATGTCAGTAGCTGTCTCTGTTTGTAACATTTCAGAATTCATGAATCTACCACTCTGAATTTCACTTCAGATTAAAAATAGTCAAAGTTAGCAAGATGTCAAATTGCAAGCAGTTACCATTTTATACCTGCATTGGGTATATGCATGCTTTTCTTACAGGCACACTTGCTTGTAACAGAGTTCAAAGTACGGTGGCTGATGGGTGCAAACGATGTGCACATACACAAACGAGCTGCATATACATGAATGCATTGCATAAACAGAAAACAAAACGCTGCATATCCAGTCACACAACCGAAGTGCCCCAGGCCTCTAGGGGCAGTAGTGAGCTTTTCACCTGAGAGGCAGACAACGATGAGCGAGACAAATCACGTTAGTTGAGCATAAAGCCAACCCAGTCTCATGGCAATTCGTGAAATAGTCACGAAACTTCATGTTATTAGGGTCAGAGCACTAACAGTGCATAGGACCCTGTTGGAACTGCTACATCATTATTACTTTGTCATAAAGAAACGCGTTTTTTTAGGTGCTAAACATACTCGAAAACTCACAAAATTTGGCAAACACATCAGACCCGGCAACAAATTTTATAATTAGGGGGAAATACACACCTCAATAGAAAAATGGCTCCACAGCGCCACCTAGAAAATTTCAACGGAGTCCCATGTTTGACCTCAACCTATGGTAGGTATATGGAGGAGGTCAAGACGAACAAAAAAGTCAGTGACAACCATACCCTAAACCCAACAGGAAGTCCCCCATTTTGGATTGTTTGTTTGTCCAACCTGAGCTAACTCCTCCTCGGGGGTAAGTCACAGAGCGCTGAAACGTGGATAGCATGTAGAATACGCCTTGAAGGTAAAATGTTATCAAAGTCATCTGCAAAGGTCAAAGGGCGTGGCCATGGCAACCCTCTGATTTTTGATCCTTCGCCATGAAACAGGAAGTACTGTGTAACTACCCTGTAGATGTTCCAATCTGCCTCAAACTTTTCATATTTAATCAGACTGCCGTCCTGATCACATCCATATGCCCAAATCCATTCACAGTCATAGCGCCACCTATTGGTAACAGGCTGTTTGAGGCATTACACTTACATGTGCCATTGTTCCAGACTTTGTGATATCATTATATCATTCCTAAAATTGGTCAGCTAAGTCTTCCCACATTGACGATGCTACAGCGTGAAGCTTTTGCATTTTCAAGCAACAGTGTTGCCATGGCGACGCACGGTTACTATGACACGAAAAAGTTTTTTGGCAGCTTTGGAATGCTCATAAACTCACCAAAATTTACATATGAGTCACTATCGGCTCAACGACAGACAATTTGTGCCTGTTTGGCAAAATGGCTCTATAGCGCCCCCCGCAGCAATTTATCCATTAGCTTCCGCAGGACGTTTAGCCGATGTTTACAAAATTTGGTAGGCATATGTAACACATCAGGATGCACAAAAAAGCCTCTTGGACCCATAAAATCAAAATCTATCTCCTCCTAGGGGTTAACTCCTATACACCTCAGATTTGGCCAGCGCATACATCAGGGCATGGTGATCAAAAGTTATCAAAATGCTCCGCAAAAGTCTGAGGGCGTGGCAATGGTGGCCTTCTGAATTGTGAGGATTCACCATCACAAAGGAAGCGTGTCTAACGACCCTGTTCATGCTCCAATCTGTGTACAACTTTACAGACTTGATCACAGTCCTGCCCTGATGAAACCCATATACCAATATCCATTCACAGTCATAGCGCCACCTGCTGGCAACAGAAAAGCATGTGTTTTCCACTCTCATGTAGATTTGTAACATCTACAGCACGTTTCACCTACACCCATGAAATTTGGTGGGCATGTGTGTAGTCTGAACAGAAGGACACATGCAGGAAAACGGCGACCGGAAGATGCCCTGTGATCGTAGCGAGTGTAAAGTGTAAAACAGTACATCGTATTGTGGCATTTTTTTTGTTTTTATTACACCGGCAGTGTTTGGGGGAAATTTGCGCTCGTTGCTGAGGCAACCCTGTTAGCGTCCGGGCGCAGCCTCGCCGGAGACCCGGAAAAGATCCGTCCTACAGGGTCTCTGTGTACAGATTATTATTACGTGTCCCAGGACATGGATCTCTTCTTCTCTACTGCCCCTAAAGGCCTGGGGCACTTCTGTTGTGTGAGTGGATATGTAGCCTTTTCTTTTTGCAGCGCGTTTCTGTTTATGCAACGCATTCATGTATATGCACGTCATTTGCATCCGTCGGCCACCGTATCAAAGTCTGCAAAGATCATTTCATCATCTTTGCTGCTATGTGAATACCAAAGGTGTGGACCTGCCTTTAGGGCTGGACAGGTTCGTGACTCAGGCTCAGACATTTAAATGAGCAAGGAAGTCACAAGAAAATGCAAAGAGGAGAGTTTGCACTTGAATTTTATTTTGTGGCCTGCCTGGAGTGCTTTACCATTTACTCTTTCGAATGTTGTGATAACCTCTATTTCTCCTTTAATGTCGTGCAAACAATTTTATGTTCTAGTTTTGTGCTTTGTGTTGGCTGACCACTTGCTCAGAGGGAGTCCAAAGGCAACTTGTTGGGTTCTCTGTTTAAATCTGTAAGGTCTTCACATGTTAAGCATTGTGAGATGACATATGTTGTGAACTACGCTACATAAACAAAATTTAATTGGATTGAATTGTTTAATTATTATGATTTTCTTCTCATATTACTGTGCTTTGCTGCTGCAACAACCCCACAGTCACTGAGTCACTATCAGTGTCTACATCTCTCACTTGAGTAAAAGTCATTTAAAATTATACCAAAGTAAAAGCATCAGTAGCAAAATGTACTTTAAAGGTCAAGTCACTAATTCTAATTGAATACACTCTTTGTCAAATAGTCACTATATAGTAGATGCACCTTTGGCCACATATACAGCATTGAGCCTGTGTAGAAAAGTCTCAGTCAGCGTTGTGCATCTGGACACCATAATTCTACCCCAATATTTTTGTAAAGCTGCCCAAGCTCTGTCAGATGACACAAAGATCCTGAGTGAGCAGCCCTTCTAAAGTCCAGCCGCAAATTCTCAATCTGATTGAGGTCTGGGCTCTGATTCAGCCCCTCCAGAACATTCGCCTTGCTGTCTTTGAACCATTTCTGCGTAGCTTTGGTATGATTTAAAACAAATTTTCTCTGAACTTGCAGCTCTCTTGCAGACTGCGTCAGGTTTTCCTCCAGGATTTCCCCCCTCTAGTCTGCTGCATTCATTTTACCCTCCACCTTTATGAAGGCCAAGACCTGCTACCAAGAAGCATCTCCACATCATGATGCTGCCACCACCATGCTTCACAGTGGTGATGTGGTGTGTCTGATGGCAAAAAAGCTTACTTTGGTTTCATCAGACTAAAGGAGCTTCTTACAATTGACTCTAGAGTCTCCCACTGTAGTCTGGTTTCATATGAGCTCTTTTCAACAGTGACTTTCCCCAGAAAGCTGTGACTAGTGAAGAAACCGAGCAACACTTGTTGTATGCATAGTCTCTCACATCTCAAATGCTGAAGCTTGTAGTTCCTCTGGAGGACTCATAGCCGTCTTGATGGCCTTCTTCACTCGTCTCTTTCTTGCACGTTGAGACACTTTTTGAGGACTTCCTGCTTTAGCCAGATTTATATGTGTGCCGTACTGCGTCCATTTCTTATTGATGGATTTAGCTGTACTCTACGTGACTTGGATATTATCTTGGATCCATTCCCTGACGCATACTTTCTTATAACCTTTCACTGACTTGCGCGGTGTGTTCCTTTTTTTCCTCATGGTGTAGATATTGATTCACCAGCAATTGGGTTTTCCAGTTACAGACATTTCCACTATAAGCTGATACAGGAAAAATACAAATTGATGGTGTTTGATACTCAAACACCAAGTCCCTAAAGTGGGTATAGCTGTTTTTTTTACCTGTGTGTGTCCCTATCAAATAGATCATAGCATGTTTGTTTTGCTTCAGCTTTCAGAAAGAGACATCCACTTCCAGGCCATACAAGGCTGAAATGTCAGCCAACTTGTTGCTATTGTTGCTATGACAATGACCATCCATTAATTTTGGGAGATTCTAAAGGAAAACTAAAAGGGAAAGAGTGCTTAGCCGGCTGCTGAGTTCAGATATCTACAATCTTTATCCAGAATTGCTGACTTTACCTTTAACATTAAGCTTCTGCACCCAAAATGGATGACATCATTGTTGAATTCTAAGAGTGTAGCCGGCTGCAGTGGAGGTACTAGTGCTCACATTACTGCATTTATATATACTGTTAAAGAGTGTGCTGCTTTGTGTTTTATATGATTTACTTTTTTCTGCTTTATTGTAGGTATTCGGAGTCATTAGTAAACTCAACTGTTGTGCGGATAAATGTTGTGAAGTACATGCATAATTTTCTCCTGAAATACAGTGAAGTAAAATTCTCAAGTAAAGCGATCACAGCTAAACATTTGTTCAAAGAGCCAGCACGTAGTCAGCTTCGTCATTGTAATCGTCAGCACGAGGCAGCACCAGGCCAGCTGCCTCACAGTGTGACCTCCTGAAGGAGAACGCTTGATTTGGTAGACAAATATTCATGGAAAGCTGAAAGGCTCTGTACATATGCTGATCAATCCAGCCAATATGGAGTCAGGCCATCAATGCAAATAGTGTTTCAACACAAATCAACGATATCGTTGCATCCCGTAACACCCCCACCCATCCCTCAACACACACACCCTGTCCAGCCTTACCCAGTGTTTGAGACAGATGTGCTCATTTAGCTTGACCCTGGTTCTGAAGAGCCTCTGGCAGATATGGGACACTGCCTGATTTGCGTTCTGCAAAGTTAACAAGTTAACTGCGTGTTTTTTCTGTACAGCGCAAGTCTAATGACAAGGTAAGAACATTTTATGATTTTTTTTTCTTTTTCTGAAAGGAATTAGATCTGAACAGACGTGACATGTTTCTACAATCTGACTGTACTGCTCTCAGCTGTGTCTCTGCATACGTGCTGCTGGAAATTTACCATCACATAAAACTACAGTAGTTTTCCACAATTGAAATCCACTTTCACATGATATTTTCAATGTTGAATGAATGATATTTACATGTGTGAACACTGAAATTACCCTTAACACCCCCCCAAAAAAACAACACTTTTGGGGGCTTTTTTTCTGTCAATTGTCACTAATTGTATTTAATTTGAATCTGAAATATATTTACAGTGTTAAATTAAGCAGTTTAATTTAATAGATGAAAATGAAATATTTGTTAAATGATGCTAAGTTTGTGAATGTATTTTAACAGTAATTTTATATTGGGAGGAAAAAAGTTCCATTTTCTTAAAAAAAAATTGATATTTTGCTATATTTTTTTAAAAAACCACAGAAATCCAAAAGTAAGAGGTAAAAATGTGTAAAGTTCCAGATTATTTTTAACAGTGTAATCGTAATTAATATAGAATCATGGATATATATGTTTACAAATCAGCCTGACTTCGTATGTTTACCTGCTATTGTTGTGACTTTAATCTCTATTTCGGGAACCAGAAATGTGCCTCTCTAAGGGTAGCACACTATTTATGATATCATTAAGGTGTTTTTGTTTGTTTTTTATGAATAAGCAACTGGTTCTGAAGAATCAAAGTGAGCGAGTGATTTATTCATTGTTTAGTTGAAGAAATGCTTTAGAAGAAAGTTCGGCAGGAGTTTGCAGAGGCATTTTCTCTCTTTAGTTAAAGCACTACTGGATTGTACCTATCCTTGTGCTAAATGAAGCATGGTCTTTAGATTTAAAACAGCAAAAATATAGTTGGTAGCTTAGCCTTGCGATAGACTGGCGACCTGTCCAAGTGAACCTGCCTTCACCCTGAGTCAGCTGGGATAGACTCCTGCATCCCCCCACGACCCTAGTGAGGATTGAGTGGTGTATAGATAATGGATGGATGGATGGATAGTTGGCAGCTGAATAGGATGGTTGTGTTGCTGGACCTGTTTTAAAAAACACACACACAAAGTAACAAGAAAATGATGTGGCCATGAAATGTACCACAGGGTTTTGACAATACTGTGTAAAAACTGTAGGAGTGAACACTGCACTGTTACCACCAGCTCATCGTTTGTATTCATAACTCAAATGCAAAGTGATGCAAATAAGTTTGGCTATCTAAATACAAGTTTCCTACAGATCTGACTGTAAAACAGACAGCTGCCGATAAGAAAGCTTCAAATAAGACTCACAGTCAAACATAGACCGAGAAGACCATTTAAAACAAATCAAATTATATGGGAAGACTATTTGAAATTAGTTACTGTGAGAACAGTCATGGATGACTTGCACTGCAGTGTTCTTCCAGTTTAGATTGCTTAAGCTGTATTTGATTATAAAGGCTTTGTAAAGATCACTCCATTTGTCAACAGTTCCTTGTATATCCATGCATATCACAACAGAAGTAGCTAAGTGTGTAAGTAGTTTGCATGTTTCCGAGCTGATTAGATGCAAATTATTCTGACTGACAGAGGAGCCCAACACGTAGCCAGCACAGACTGTATAAAAGATGGACGTAACAACCGGCCCTGAAAAATGAAGCCAAACCGGAAGTGTCAAAAACCTGCAATATCACTACGTCCGCTAGTTGCTGGCTCCAAAAAGCCCTGGCTCCCATAGACATGAATTGGAAAAGAAGTGATCACAGATCACGAAATACCGCATTCCTACAGCTCAGGATTTTTTTCTTATTAGTTTTCATAGTCAAATTCAGAGATCAGGTGACCAATTTGAAAATAAATTAATACTGAATTTTTTAAAAATTGTCAAAATTTTGCGGGCAAGGGGCGTGGCTGGCTTGATTGACAGTCAGCAGCGACGATGCAGATGAAGCGAGCAGAAGATGGAAAATGTGGGCGGGCAGAGAGGGCCCGCCTCTCAATCCGTCTGACCAATCGCTGCGCCTATGGCTCCGCCCCCCTCCGACGATCTTTGCATCACTGGCTCCAAAAATCCAAGATGTCAACCAGGAAGTAGCAAAACCCTGGCTTCATTTTCTCAGTGCAGAAACCAATGAGTGACGTCACGGTAGCTACGTCTGTCTTTTATACAGTCTATGGTAGCCAGACAATGTACAAGAATGCACCTATCAACCACAAAATGAGTTCTGAATCATCAGGACTTGGACACAGGACTTCAAGCTGTCTGTCTTACATCGGGCTATTGGCTATAGATCTTTTGGATTTTGAAGCTTCTTGGGTTTGGCCCTCCGAGGATCAGTTTGTTTCAGTGCATTTCACACATACTGGATCAGATTGTAAAACGAGGTCAACATCTTGGTGTCTTTGCCCTTCTGAGCAAGTTCTGTAGTGTAGTGGGCCACACTGTCCTGCTTTGGGAGCATCATATTCATTTGCTTTAAATCTCAGGGCTATCATTGCTCCTTTCTCAAGTTGTAAGGCAGTTCTGCAAAATAGAAACTTCCCGAATTATTAAGTGAGACACATAACTGTGATTTTCCAGCAAGTTCTGCAGACTTATTACCTGACTCTGCAGCTGTCCACAGCTCAGCTACGTGTCGTACTGTCTTTCAGTTCAGCATCTTGGTTTTACACCTTTACTTATCATTCAGCCTCACCACATTCCTCAGCCTTGTTTCCGACAGCAGCAGATGGCAGTGTTTAGTGAAAAAGATCTGACAAACCCATATCCAAGAACTATACAACAGACAGGCACAGTAACCAACTAGCTCATGAACACAATAAAGCATTTAGCAGCTAAAGAGACAAATATTCTTCTCAGAAATTGACAACGGTCAAGGGAATGTAATGGAGTGCCCAAATTGACTATTAGAAGAAATGCAAAGTTTGCCTGGATGTGGGAAGCACAGGAAAGAAAGGAAGAATCAAAACAATACCGAAGAGAACATTCATAGAATATCTGGTGTCTATAGCAACCTGTCCAATCTCTGTGCTGCCTGTTCCAACCTCTGAATGTGTAACCTTTTATTACTCCTGAGGAAAGAGGAGAGCCCATTTGTTTTCACATTTGCCTAGCAGAAGGGCTGCTGACTCATTGTTCCACTGCCCATCTTTGGAGAGAAAGTGCACAAGTACTATTTTTATATTTAGAAGCGGAAAAAAAGCATGTGTACATGTTACACTGTCCGCTACACCTCCGCCTGTGATGCACCACAGGTTTGTATTAACAAATTTTGTATTAACCCTGTCAGTTGTTTTAGGCCAAAGATTGACCAAAAGATATTCAGATCACAAAGATATGTGGTATTTTGTAGCTTTGTGCTGAATCAGGTGACTGCAGGACTTCATTTGAAATGCTGCCAGTTTAATCAATGAAGAGCGAGCAGTCATCTGTATATATGCAAACCTTATAGGAAATAATAAGTCCTCACAATTCTGCTTAAGTTTATAGGGTTTGAGTGTTTATGACTGTACGCAATGTATTTGAATATTGTGTATCGTCACTCTTTGTATTCATTAACCGCTGTGTGTGTGTGTGTGTGTTTTTCCCCCTCACCAGGGTAACAATGCATTTCAGAGTTTTCATTTTTATGGCTGGAGCTGTGTTCTTCCACTATCAGGTAGAGATCCCGCACACTTTAATGTCGTACAGTTACATAGAGGTTTAAACCATCAGAGTCGTGTTCACATTTCTAATTTTGCCTTTTTTATTCTATAAGAATGAAAAGTTTAGTGTGTAACATGTATATGACAAGTTCTATCTACAAAAAAAACAAAAAACAAATGTAATATACAGCAAGTCCATGTTTATTAATCGACAAAATGTCTGTATTTGGTTTAAGGTGGATTTGCATTGAGATCACAGTGAGATTAATTGTGTGTTATGTGCCTGTTCTTGCCATTGCAGGTCCTTGCAGGAAGTAAGTCCCTTTACACTTTACTAAAATCTTTATAAACAGGCAGCAGTGTAATGAAAGGATCTCTTTTTGCAGACATTTCTATTCATTTGTTCTCCTGAAACTGTCGCAATTTCTGGATTCATTTAAGAGGGGGAAAGTAAATCGAGACAAACATTTTAACTTGTTGTTGGTTCTGAGCCATATTGTGCTAGTTGTGAGCAGTGGTTTACAGACACATACAAGATAGAAGCTGCTGGATAAAAATGTCTTTTGAATGTATAATCACATTAGTTGCTAAACTAAGCTCAAACAGCAGTGTTTTTCTTAATTAATAACCTTTTTATGGAAATGAATGGTGTAAAAGATTTAAAAAAAAAAAAAAAAAAGCCATTTAGGAAAAGGAAGAATAGTTCATTAATATACATTGTAATAATATGACTGACTAATGTTGGCAAAACTGGCCAGTAGGTTAACAACTGGATCATGGTTAGCATCATCAACTAGTTGCACAAGTATACAGAACACAAGGCTGTCAAATATTTAGGAAAGATATGTAGATGAACTTTCTGCACTACAAGAACCATCTTGGCAGTTCTCACTGCAATATAAATTGAATTTCCCTTCTGGGATAAATAAAGTATTTTTCATTTCATTTCATAAAGTCCTGCACCTCGATGGAAACAACACAAGCATGGCTAGAAGAGAACTCAAAATATCTTGTGTGCAGGATGACGTGGCCATAATGCCATGAAAACTGCAAAAATAAATACATAAATAAATACAAGAAGAAGAAAAGAAAGTGAAATTTCTGTGATATTGATTTTACATAAAAAAAATAAAACCTGGATTCATCATGCACAGCATTTTTCCAAGTGCCAGCAGGTATTACCAAAACTGGGGAAAAAAATGGTGGCTCTCCATATTATTTTAATATAGTTTAACTATTTGCTTTTTTTTTTTTTTTGCGCTTTTTATTTGCTTCCATACTTGAGAATGAGTCACTAGTGGGTTCATAGATCTGTCAAGGAGTGTTTTTTACCGAATCTGTTGCAAATAGGGGCTGCAAGGTGGCTCGGTGGTTTAGCATCGTTGCCTCGCAGCAAGAAAGTCGCCAGTTCACATCCCAGTGAGGACACCCAGGATCTCTCTGTGTGGAGTTTGCATGTTCTCTCCGGGTTCTCTGGCTTCCTCCCACAAGGTTCAAAAGCATGTTGAGGTTAATTGGGGATTCTAAATTGTCCGTACGTGTGAATGTGAGTGTGCTTGCTTGTCTGTCTCTAAGTGTATTGATTGAATACCACAATTTGAAGCATGAATTTGCATGTTTAGTCCTCTCTGATTGTCTAAATGGAGATGACAATAAAAAGTAGAACAAATACTTTCAGTGTGCTGAAATCCGGTAATCAGATAATGTCCTGTAATTAACGTAAGCTTAGTTAATAGTCACTTTATGTCTCCTTAACAACAGCCAAGGTGCTTTTGTATACTCTAACTTGATTTTTAACCCAAAATGATTTAACAAAAATACAATAATTTACATAAACGTGTCCCATGTTGCTGCTGAAGATATCTACATTGCGGAGCTGATGGTGGAGACTAACACCACTGTGGAGGCCGAGACGATCCTGTCGATTCTGAGTTCAACAAGCGACCTCCAAGTGAATGATGCTGATGGAGCTCCCCACACAGTGACCCTCACAAGCACCGAGTTGGTGGCAGGTACAGTTGTGGAGCACTTTCCTCTTTTGTGGGTTATTATGCCAAACAGTTCTTCTTGAAAGCTTTAAATCATAACCCATGCAATAGAGTTTAACATGCAGTGAGGACATTAGGGTAAAGCAAAAGACCAACAGTGAAGATTTCAGGTGTAGAATTATAGTAAATCCAATACAAAGGACTTTGAGTGTTGTAAACTGATCCAACTCTGAGCTTACGCATATTAATGTAGTCCTGCATATACACAGGAGCTCAAAGGTGATGGATTTATATGCATCAGTTTGAATTTGACATTGGAGTCACAGCGATTTGTGAGGTGTGGGATGGTCTGGTTGTGTTTCCAGGGTACTGACAGTCAAACTACATGGAAATCACCCCCAAACAGTTCGGATGAAGCAGAAAAACTGAGATAAATACTCAAAAGAATGTTTCTGGTTTAACTTCTCTTGGTAGAGTGCCTGATAATTGGCATCTTCTCCGAGTGCAACTGCTCCACCGGCTACATTTGGAACAACCCAACATGCGAAAATTACAACTGCTGTCGTGATACGCCGTGCAAAGCAAATGTTTCCCACCTCACTCCGCTCTGCATCGCCAAGGTCACAGGTAACAGGCCCTAAGTGTCCCTCCTTCACTCTACTATTGTATTTGGTAAAATTAGAGGCAAAGTGGAACAAGGCTCACAGCAGTCTGAAAGTGTTTGCACATGTTTCTTTAGCTGGATGCAGATACACTCCTGTTGTTAGTTTTCATCCTCAGTCTTTATTTATTTACTTGTTGTTGACATAAGAACTGTAACTAACTTTGCCATCAATGCAGTTCTGATCAATGGCTCAGTGGAGCTTCAGACCACCTGGGATGCTGCCAGCACTGACAAGGTACATCTCACTCTATTCTACTACATAGCGTTTCCCAGAAGGCATCTATGAATGATTTTGTGCTCTTTCTCTTTAAAGCTTGTACAGGCATTTGAACCGCTGAATGGTCTGGAGTATGTGAACCTAACCGGTTACAGGTACTGCACTTTACAAATTGTCATATATTACAAAATATTATTTTAGTCACATGATGTTTTTTTGTTTAGTTTTGCGTTTAACCAGGGCTGCAAGGTGGCTCGGTGGTTAGCGCCGTCGCCTCGCAGCTAGAAGATCCCCAGTTTGCGTCCC
>NW_007579916.1:78820-81532 GCF_000690725.1 Stegastes partitus
TGAGAAATATAAACCTGAAGCAACAGATGGTTTGTTACACAAAACCGTCAGACGTATTAAAAAGCAGACAAAAATCCTCTGTCTGTTATCGTCGATCATGCCCTGCCTTACCCATGAAGCCTGTAACACGGATTCTCTTGTGATCCCATTAATCTTGTGAGAATCCAGCTGCCTTGAAATGTAAGACATTAAAGTGTGATTATGAAAAGAGTACTGTAAAACATTGTAAAGGGACTTAGTTGAATCAACTTGTCTACTTAATTTAAATATATGAATTTGGCTCATTTCTAGTCAGTTTCATATATTTTTTATTTTTCGAGCATGTTAGAACTTAAAGACATGAGCTCTCATGACTTGAGCCAGTGTGACTTCGTTAAATAAATCAACTGCTGGTAATTTACTCAACTCGATAAATTGAGTTTATTTAAAAAGAAAAAAAAAGCCGACTTTTCAGGATGCATTGTTAAAAAGTTAAAACTGCCCAGAGACTCTTTCTTTTTTTTGGTAATTTTAGAAAACAGACAAAGTGGAAACTTGCTGTGCGTCTTTTTTAAACTGAGTTCTGGTTATTTCTTTTCATAATAATCGAAACACTTCTCAAAGGTTTGCACTGAATCCAGTTCATAAGATGAATCTAACGAGGCAGCCTAAATGTGGTCAATTCACATGTTTAAGGCAGCAGAAGATCTTACATTTCTAAGGTGAATGAACTGCAAACAGTTTACCGTGATGCCAGATTTTTCGGTAAACTCTGTGACCAAATGGACCGGCCTAGTTGTTTTTGGATCTAATGCAATCCTGTCGATTTGTTCGCTGACAAATCAACAGGACTGCATCAGATCAAGCTTTTCCTGACCAGAAAACATCACATTTTTTCAACACAGATACTTTCCGTATCGATGTGTTGTTAACTAATCACATTCTTTGTCATTAACCACTCATGTCGCTTTAATCCTCTCCAGATCCACCACCACTGCTGAATTTGAGGTAGCTGTCAGTGCCAAATTCCCCACCACTAAACTTCAAAAAATAGTGGATGGACTGAAAGAAAGTCTCCAAGCAGCAATCAAAGTCGACACAGTAGGTTGGTAAAAAACCGTTGCTGTTTATTCTCAGGGATTTGGCCACAGATTGACAATCTTGTAAGATAAATGAAACTAAAAGTATATTTAAGCATGCAAGAGGAAGTCGAGTAAGTTGTTTTAAGTTACATTTTCAAGTACTTTACTCGAGAATTTTGGAAACAAATATTGCACTTTTTACTCACCTGCACACAAGTCCTGTTGATAACGTCCAGATTCTTCCATATGTAGAAATTCAGATATTGCTCTCACGTTGCACATTATCATTATTCCATATAAAAAAAATACTGATGTTGCAAAGATTCTTGTATATGTAGAAAAAATACTTATTGTATTTATAACACATTGATGTGAATGCACTGATATATTATGATAATGGATGAGTTTTCTAATCTTTAGGGTAACAGAACATGACGTGGCTCTGATCTAGTCGGGGCTCATGATACAGATCTGCAGTAAATCTATTGATTGTACTGAATGTATTTTCGGATCAGATTGACGATGACAGGCTCTGCGTTTATTGGGAGCCTTCTCATAATTTATACTTCTGCGTATTTCTGTTGCTTTTTCAACACAGGAATGGTCACCATGGAGGCTCCCAACTCTACAGTGTGCTACTTGTCCGAGCCGGAACTGACATGCACCTTTGATGAGGACGTGATGAGCCGAGGCTGGAGCTTCAAAAAGCCAAATGAATTTTTCCAGCTCAAAGACGGCAGTGTGGTGCAGCTGATTCCCAATTGTGACACACTGGATCACAAGTCTTGTACTGCTGTAAAACTTCGGAGCGTGACCAGCAGCTGGGCAGGCAAGTGTAGAGGTTTCACACCGAGGGTTTAAGCTTGAAGTTAAACTGAAATTAAAAATCTTTGCTGCAAAGAAATAAGTATACACCATCCTATTTTGAGGTTAGAAACCCATTAAATCATTATGACCTCATCACCACTTGTCCTGGTTGGCTGCTAAGATGCATTATCGTCCATTAAGATCACAGATAAACAGAGAGGAACCCTGACCACACAGGAGGCATCTTGAGATCATGTGAATAAGTGCAGAATTTCAAATCTCTGGTGGAGTTTTGTTGTTTAAATTTAGCATAAAGCAAAAGAAGACTGAAGTAAAAATAAATAAATAAAAACTACCATAAGAACAGTTTAAGATGGGAGTAAACTCTGGTCTTCTGGATGAAAGTCGACTGACTTGCGCCAAAGTTAACCCCTCCAACCTCCAAACGCGGACATTCGTTACTCTTTGCAAATATTTTACCACTAAATGGGACGATAGCCGCTTAAATTGCCCAGTAGAAGGTGGAGGAGCAGCCTTCTGATGGACTGATAAGATCTGAAATGGTGGTATACACCCACCGAACGCTTCATTAGTGACAGTGTACTTCCAAGATGTGTCAGAAAAGTTCCAGGACTGGTGTCACAAAAGATAGATTTCAAACCCAAACTACAAACTACGAGTTTTCCCCTTCAGACAAACAACCAGCACGTCTACAAAGAGATCCTGTGGCATTTGCTTTGTTCAGTACATGAGAAGAGGTTAGAGTTGTGGCAGGACAAGTCACCATGACAACACACCTGCTCACAATGTCCTGATCACCCCACACTTCCTGGCTGAGAAGAAC
>NW_007579916.1:81627-115920 GCF_000690725.1 Stegastes partitus
CGGAAGAACCCGTCCAGGAGTGCACGGTGTGAAATATATCGTTTGTGACATCCATCCTGGAACTTTTCTGACACCTCGTATTCTGGGTAGCAGAAGGTGATGCGGGGGTGGATCTGAACTCCTGTCCCATCCTATTTCTAAAAGAATGACTCCCATCCCATCCTGCTCTTGTGTTGTTCTTCAGGCAGGTTCTCTTCATGCAATTCTTTTTTTTTTACCCAAAGAAGTGACACTTTTTATTGTAGGTGGACAGTTCATTGGGGTGTAGACTGCTTTACTGCAGCTTTACTGCCTGCAACTAGCCATTAAACATTACAAAATGTCGATGTAGTGCCATCCAGCCCACTTGTTGGAGCTCCTCTATAGCATATTTCTGTAGAGTCTTATAACCGCATTCAAACTTTTATGACATTTAAGTGTCAGTTTGGCTTAAAAATGACTCGGGCACACTTGTTTTAACGGGTTTACAGGATGTATGAACATGAAGTTTTCCAGTCAGCAGAGGTAGAAGCTTGCTTTTTCTAAACCAAGTTGAATCCCTTTGTTGTGTATTTTACAAAAACTGAAAAAATTCAACTCAACGTGTACAACCTTTTACCGAGTACCCACCAGTGTTACCAACACTGGGGAAAACATGGTGTATACACATCCTCTGTGTAGACACTGCCTGCAGTTCAGCCGAGTGGCCAATGGCTGCCCAGGTGGCTGAGCAGCAGAGAATTTTTTTTTGTTTGTTTGTTTCGTAGAGCAAATGATTCATTTTTTGGCAAATTTTTAAATGTGACATTTAGAATATTGTGATTTTGATGAAGGGTCACAATTTGTCCTTAAATAATTTTACCAACAGACCAAAACACTACAGAGGATAAGTTTAAGGAGAGTTGGGAAGCTCAACATTTTTTTCTGCTTTTACAACTTTTTTTAAAAGTTAACATGTCTTCTAAAGCTGCTGGCAAGTTTTGAGGTTCAGAGGGTTCAGACTACTTATTCTATACAAAATGTTCGTAGTTAGGGGGGAAAAAAACCAGAGTTTTGGTCACATGACTGTACTGAATAGTTTTTGTTTTTTGCAAGTTTAGCAAAAACACTTTAGTTTTGGCAGTTTTTATACAAGACATGTAGACTGGTAGAAACACCTCATCTCCTTTCATTTAAAAAATTCCTTTTAAGCACATTGAATTGCTCAACCCATTTGCTGGAGATACTTCTGGACTGATCAGTTTCTGTGAGTAAAAGTCTCGTTCAGCCTGTTTCAGCTGTGTTATTTGCCTTCATGTTCCCTCCAGGCTTATACCAGTGTGAGTTTTACAGCGGCTCCATCGTGCACATGGCCAAGTACGAGCTGAAGGTGGCTCAGCTGCCTGATGTTATCATCTTGAAATCCGACCCTCTGACTGTGCAGTGCAAAGACACTTCTAAAATGGATGCAAAGATCATCGCCACCATCCCTAAAACCACACAGCACTATGAAGTGTGGTGGAGTCTCAACGGTGACGGAGTATTCCCTCTACAGAACGAAAGTGAGGCAAACCCACAATCTCTCTTTGCTCCTACAGTCGTCCTCAAATGTATTCATACCCTTCCATCAAAGAAGAGGCAAAGTTCACAACAGTCACTCAAATAACTAAATTATAATTTAGTGAAATAAGACATTGCTTTTGAATTGTGTTTGAAAAGAATAATAATTTTAAAAGGTGCAGAAGTCTGATAGAGAGTTACAGAAAACACTTGATTGCAGTGATCGCCTCCAAGGGTCCCATCATGCTTGTTTGCTTGTTGTTTTTTGTTTGTTTGTTTGTTTGTTTTTTATATATGTATATTTCTGTTGAACCACAACTCAAAAGCAATGTCATGTTTTTCTTTTTTCTTTTCTTTTTTTTAATTTATTACTACTTTTGTCAATTTCAGCTTATTTCAGTGATTGAAGCTGTTTTTTTTCCTTCTTTAATGGGAGAGTGTGAATAAATCTGAGGACGACTGTATGTGTCTACTACCTCCCTAAAGCTAAAATAACACTACTACAAATTTAAAATCACAGTATTTCTAAAGAATGCCTGTGTAAAATCCGCCTCTAGATACAACTCTGAGGCTAACATCCATCTTTTATCACAGCTGATGACGAACTGCTGGTCTACACCTTTACCGCCCCCGTCAGCTGTGTGAAAGTCCCTGATGCACAATATGTGAATATCACTTTTGAAAACATGAAGGGACAAACGAAAACTGCAAAACTGGATATCCCAGTGATCTATGGTAGTTAATTCTTTAATTACATCTCTTTTCAGCAACAAAGTTTACATTTACTCGTAAAGACCATGTACATCATGCCATTGTTGACTTTCCAGGGACTCCTGGAAATGTGAATTTTCTTTGATGGAATCCTTGAAACATATGAGTCTTTGTAACAAAAACAATCATGCATTTTCATAGATTTATTATAGGTTTTCTGGAGATTTGCTGGGTCACAAATGTACATACGGCAATGCTAATATTTGATTAAATCTAATTTGGCCATGTTCACCTCAACTGGATGCTTTTGGTTGTATCTTGAAGAATTTGAAGGTAATCCTTAAATCATTCCATTTTTGTTTTCGTGTAACCATTTCCACTGGCAGCAACACAGCTCATAATTAAAGCTGTACATATTTTAACAGATTTTTGTGTGTATATATATATTGTCATATTTCCCCCAAAAACAATAATCAATCTATGAAAGAATCAAAATGATTGGGGGGGGTTGTGACAACGACACATGGATTTCAATGATTCATTCACAGAAAAGTCAGAGTTATAGGCGTCATTGGAAACGCAAGACTGCCAAGATATACGTGTTCTTCACAAGTGTATGGAAACTTGATTTGCGATATTACAGTCATGAGCTACATTTATTTATGTTGATGTCTCTTCTGTCAACTAATGACTCCCTGTGTTTTGTCTTTAAGCTGGAAAAGGATTTTGTGACCAAGAAGTGTTGAATGGAGATGTGTGGCCCGTAACTCCAGCAGGTCAGACACTGATTAATCGAACGTGTCCAGAGGGCAGGACTGGATATAGGTCACGTACTTGTGATATGAATCGTGTATGGCAAGAAGTGTTCCCCAGCTGCGTTAGTGAAGAGCTGGTGAAAGTTGTGACGGCAGCAGATGTGAGTGTAGCATTCCTTCTCATGCAATCTTACAGGTTCGTCTGAAGTGTGAGTTGTTTATATTGCAGTAGCCCACTGTACAGGAGGGCATTAGGACCCAGGGGCAATTTGGCCAGACAAGGTGAGAGCACCTCACCTGCTAAAAGAAGCAGGAAGCTCAGGTGTGTCATTGTTGTTCCTGCTAATGTGGTCACTCCTGTGCACATGCTTCTTTGGCAAGAAAAGCAAATCCTCTGTGCTTTATTTAGTGTTATTTAATCACTAAGGTGATGTCGAGGGGTCTTTCCATGTCTAATTTTATGGTCACATTTTAAAAGAGGAAATTAGTATTTATAAAAATACAGTTAATTGATATAGACATTTTTTATTTTTTTATTTTTTTTACAGTTTTGGCCTGTTTTTTTTATTATTATTCGTTACAGTCAACAGGTAAATGAATATTTTTTTCTGTGATGTTACTTATTATTTAATAAATCAGGAAAATTCTGTAAAACAATAGTTAATATGTATATTTTCCTTTCAAATAACAGCAAATGTTTGTAAAATATTAAATATACCTGCCAATTTAAATACAGTAGAAAAAAAGTATAAGTTTACAGTCAAACGCTATAAAAGAATAAATTACTGTTTATAAGAAATACAGAAAATAAGTGTTATTTGTAATTTTACCAATAAAAAAAAAAAAGAAAAATCTGTAAAATACCATTAAATTGTTCCGTTAAAAACTGCTTTAAACATTTTAAAAGAAAACTTTTTTTTTTTTACAGTACAGCTGCAGCACTGAAAAGATCTTTTGATGAGTTAACTGTAGAACTTACCAAGCTCAAGAAGTTAAAAAGAAAAAACAAACAAACAAAAAAAAATAGCAACCTGCATTTTGGGTCCCACTACTTCCTTCCGACACTGATTCACAGAGCCTGTATTTACTTTTATTTGTACTTTGGCATATCTTGGTTGTGTGAGGTTCTACCTGCATCGCAACAATTAGTGCTCAGTGGTAAACACGATAGGACGAATCAATGTCGCTAAAATATCTTCTACAATAACTCCCTCTATAGTTAACTCATTTTGTCACTTTAAGCAAACTAAGATCTACTTCTTCAAACAAAATCGTTGCCTTGTGTGATGCACAGGGAACCATTTAATTCACAGTGGAAATTTGTCTAAATAGTCTAGAACCTCATTTAAAATGTTATAATATGACTGACTTTAAAATTTGGTTTTGATTGGTTTTCATTTTGAACATCAATATCTCAGAAACCTTTCAAAGCCAGATGGAACCGTAATGACTACTCAGATTCCTGATTTTTTCTTTCTGTAGCAATTTAACTTGTGCACTTCTGTACACTAATAATTTGTTTTCTAGAATTTCCTGAAGGGAATGGGAGCTACGTCGGAGGTGGCCCAGTCCATATTTGAAGGCCTTAAGAACAGCTCTACGATCGACCCGGATTCCAGCGACAGCACAGCTGACATTGCTGCTTCTATCAACGTTCTCGATACAATGTCCAAGGCATCCAAAAACAATGCTTTGCAAGAGGACATCTTCCCTGTAAGCTGCTTTACTTTTACTGTGGTTCATGCTTGACCTTGAAAGCAAAAAATTCTCAACACAAGGTCCAACTCAGGACTTTAAACCAGTTTTCATTCCTGTACCTGTGTTCATGCTCATGTGTTTTCTCTAAAGAAAGATTGAAAGCTTTACGTGGAATTATGGATGCATTAGAATTTTCATCCACAGATTAAACACCTAGCTTCCTTGAAAAGCCAAGAAGTTTTCAGTGTAGCCTGACCTTGTGTTTGGCTAGCTCATGTTCGATTATGTCAAACTGTGTTGAAGGTTCATATTTATTCGTGTGTTTGAACCACAGACTGTATGTAAAGATGGACAAACCCTCTGCGACGCCACAGAGGAGCTTAAGCAGGCATTTACTTGTCACTCAAGGCGACCACACCTTCAATTATGCAGAATTTTGAGCCTTATTATAATTTAAATGGGTGATTTCTATTATAATTCAGCCTTGTACAGTTGTCACAAACAGGGGAATTAGCTATCGAGACCAAAACATTTTTTTTTGTACCAGGCTGCAACATGTTTATTTCCACTGTAAAGACCATTTTGCCGTGGGGGTCTATGGGGATTGACTCACTTTTAAAGACAGCCTCCAGTGGCCATTCAAGGAACTGGTTTTTTTTTTGTTTGTTTTTACATTTTATCGTAAAAAAAGTAAATAAATCAGACAGTGCCTACTGGTGGTCGTCCCTGTTAAGTAGCCACTGTCTAATTTATTTCCATAGCATTATTTCGCTGTCTAGCATTCTAGACAGTGTGGATTTTAGAGTTTTTAAATTCTAGGGAATCGGCACTCAATAATAATCTATATTTAAAGAGCACATTTCAAATTCCAGGTTACAAAGTGCCTCAAAAGAAGCACAGCATGCTGTAGAAAACCAACACCGAAAGGCAAAGCAATAATATTACATCTAACAAAACAGACTTGAAAAGAGAATAAAAATAAAAATAAAAATCAGGACCTCTCAGATAAAAGTATGTCTTAAGGAGAAACATTAAGATCACTAACTCGGCCAACCTGATTTTCTTGAGAAGATCGTTCCAGAGCCTTCGGGGCCAGGACAGTTTGTCCAATTACCACCAACTATTTCACACTGGAATGTCTCTGCTGGTTCACCCAAAAAGGACCCTGTGCAAGAGACTAAACAAACATCTGAAGCAAACAGCATGAGCTATCTGTCATGATTTTAACAGGGAAGAGGTCAAACGTCATTAAGCACTAGTCCTTGGATGGCTGGAGGAAGATCTTGGAGGTAATGACAGAATCACATGACAGGATTTTTCTTAGTTGGGATCAACAAGTTAGTAAGACCTTATGCTGAGAATTTCATCTGTTCAAATGTGCACGGTCACTCAGTTTAATAGAACATTTTCATGAAGCTTGTGTCCTCTAAAACTGGGTATTTTTTTGTCACATATTGTTGAAAAAAAAATTTTAAATCCTCTGGTTTATCCACAGGTAGATAAGTGCATCAGTGGAAGAGCTGTCTCGATTACAGGCAGCCTTTGCATCTAAAAATGCTCCAGCTAGCATTTCTTGACGTGTCATCAGATGCATTAGGCTACCAGTTGGAGAAAAGTGTGATGATATGAGTTTGACAGTTGCCACTGAATTTGGGCTGCTTGACTGAATCTTTGATCATATTCTTTGTTTAATTCTGTTGCAGACTTTTGTTGAGGCAGCAAGCAATTTGCTGAACGACAGCTGGAGCAGGGTAAACGATTCAATCCGTCACAACATGTCATCAAATTACCTCTTAGCCGTAGAGGATCTAGTGAAGAACATCGAGACCAATGGGACCAAAGAATTCATCAGTGAGAACTTAGACGTCAAATTCTGCACAAGCGATGACTGTAATATGTCCGTGTTTGACATCGGCGTGGATCTGGAAAAGTCCAGCGGAATACTGAAAACTGTGGCTGTGAAAAATCTTGTGGAGAAACTGAAAAACAACTTCAAGGAAACACAGCGTACCGACCTTATATTATCCGCCACGCTGGAAAACAGCAATAATTCAGAGATAAAAATTAAGATGGACTTTCCGGTAAAGAATGAAGGGCCAAAAAGAAGATTTCACTGTGTCTTCTGGGACGTCAAGAAGCACGAGTGGTCAGAAAAAGGATGCCTTGTCAGCTCTAGTGATCGTGGCCAAATATTGTGTACGTGCAACCACCTGACGGCATTTTCTGTCCTCATGGCCAAGGGCGATATATCTTCTGAAGCCCTGGACATGATTACCAATGTGGGCCTTGCTGTGTCCATTTTCTCCTTGTTGCTCTTTCTCACCATTGAGTTTGTCGTGTGGTCGGCTGTGGTCAAGTCCAACCTTTCGCATTTCCGTCACACAGCTATAGTGAACATCGCCGTCTTCCTTTTACTTGCCAATTGCAGTTTTCTGGCTTCGAGCTCTCCTGAGAGTCTCTCTGACACCACGTGCTTTGTTTTGACCGTGTGCAAGCACTTGTTTTTCTTGGCGATGTTCACCTGGATGCTGTGCATGAGTGTCATGCTCGTCCACCAGCTCATTTTTGTCTTCAGCCCGCTGAGGAAGCGAGTCTTCATGTTCCTCTCCAGCATCTTGGGCTACGTTGTCCCAATCCTGATTGTGGGATCCAGCTATGTTTATTGCAAATACACCTTCAAGGACTACTATAACAGGAAAACATGCTGGCTAGTGTTTGAGAGACTCTTGGAGGGATCCATGCATGCTTTCCTTATCCCTGTGGGATGCATTGTGTTGACGAATCTCTTCTCCATGGTGGTCGTCATCGTTACCCTAGTAAGGTCCTCGGCTACTGACAGCAGCAAGGCGGACGACAAGGACACAGCCAAAGGCATCCTCAAAGTGGTGCTCGTTCTAACGCCAATCTTTGGAGTGACGTGGATTATTGGCTTCTTTCAGCTGATGTTGGACGAAACTGACCCCATGTATATGGTGGCTATCTACAGTTTCACCATTCTCAATTCCTTCCAGGTAATTTGAAAGCAACCCACACCCCAAGCGTTAGGGATCCAGCTTTCTAACTGTCATTATCAGTTCCAATAGCTTCATTTAGGATCTCTGCTGGTACTAATTTTAAAACATAATACATGAGGGTATTTTTCTCAAATCTAAGCCATGTGTATTTGAATTCTTCACTCGATGGAACTTAGGCTTCATCCACCTTCATATGTTTTTATTTGAAAACTTATCAATGGAGAAATGGAAACTTTCAGAAAACGATGACGCAGACACCCAGGTTCACGCTCCGATTTGGCCTAAACTGTCGTTCAGGTATCGGCATTGGATGTAGTTTCCTGATTTGTCACGCTCATAGCAGAAGGAAGCAGCAAATCAACTTCATTAACCAGTGGCTAGTTTCAACATATATAACAAATTACAAGCATTTCTGTGCTGTTTTTGCTCAGCCAATGAACATTTGATTGGGTTGTGAGGTTGTACGCAGCTTTTTTTGATCATAGTCTGTTAAAGTTGGAGAGACGTGACCTTACCAGATCTCTGTAGCCCTTTCTTAACTCTGTAGCTAACACAGTAATCAATGGTTTTAACAAAGAACAGGAATCCGTGGCATAAAAAAAAAGATATCTTTGAATCTGCTGCACTAATTTTAAGAAGTTTTATAGAAGTGTAAATGCTAAATTGCTGGATTTCCTTTAATGATTGTAAATGAAAGTGGTTTTGTATCTTTCTGCAAGCAATAAATTGTATTTACTAGGTTCTCAAAATTTCAAAAGCTCAAGGTCAATGTACAGAATTCGTATTGGGTGATTCAACATTACCCATGTACATAGAGTCGCCATGCATCAGTAAGGCAGAGACATGGTTTTGCAAATACAACTCAAGCAAAGGAACAATTTAATCCAGGCTAAATGTATATTTTAAGATTTAATACTGAGCCACTATTATCTGAAGCATGTAGTCAGTCAGTCCACATGCTGGCTGTAGTTCTTAATGTTCTGTGTGTGCATCAGTTTACTTCCTGCACAAATGCTGTCACTGGACACAGTTAATGTAGTTTGAGTATAAATGGAATTTATGAGACTAATGCTATTGAAGTGTGATCAAGAAGAAAAAAAAACCAGCTTGAAACATGTTACATTGTGTTTCTTCTCTTGCAGGGCCTTTTCCTTTTGATAACTGGCTGTTTTGCAGAGCAGAAGGTAGGCTTGACATTTTAACAATGGACAGACATCAGAGTCATAATGTTCACTGGTTTATTGAAAATCTCTTAAATAGTCATGAGAAGGGTTAGATTGCAGACGGGCCCAGACATGTTGTCACAAACCACAGTGAAAATATAAAAAGTATTCGCCTCCTTTGAAAGTTTGAGGCCTGATGCTGGAATTGCAGCAAAAAGTGCATTTATTGAATGAAGAGCCTGAATGCTTATGCAATTATTTACTTTACATTTTGTATTTTTTTCATTAATTGACATTACTTTGTCGACATGTGTTTTCACTTTGACGTGAAAGAATCTTTCTTGAGTAAATTCTTGTCCAAAAACCCAAAAATAAAAACCTTGGAAAGCAATAAAAGGCACAGTATGTTGTTTAATGTCTACCATGTATTTAATTTACCAAGCAGTGTGTCTGTGTTATTTCTATCAGGTCAGAGAAGAGTTCATAAAGGTCATCACTGTGAGTATACCCATCAGATCTATTCAGGATGTTGCTATAACGTGACAGAAACATGCATCACAGGGGTTTTTGTGTCCTTCCGCAGGGAAAATCAAAGGGAGGCGACACCTCGAAGAATCTGACTTCGACTACGTACACAAAAGACAAATGAAGAGGCAGGTCAGTTTTACACAATGTCATTAATAGTCTACTTCTTAGTTGTATCCACACATTTGCTGCATTTTTCCAAATATAAATAAGCATTATATTTCAGGCCTGTGCATGCTTTTAGCCTGTAAAAGCTGCTGGCTCTTGCAGCAGCAACACTGACTTTGTGTCTTGAATCATGTTATGTCAATCAAAACCCAGCAAAACAAAGGTGCATCAGTTACTCACATTTGTTTTGCAAAGACATTGACGTTGTTTGGTGTATGAACTTTACACTGTTGCAATGATACACTACCCAGCTGTGATGTTGTAGTTAATATGCAAATAAATCCAAATAAGCTCCAAATATACAGCACAGCTGAGGCTGATGGAGTTACCAAGTTTTGCGCTTATTATGCCATAAAGGAAAGTATGGAGCAAATAAAAGCATTGACGTGGTGAGAAGGTAAGGGTTCAGCAAGTCAGTACCGCCTTAGTAATGTTTAGTACTGACGCTGCAGCTTCTGGAAATGACCAACCCACTTTATACTCCTGTTTTAAAATCGTCACTGTTTGATAGATTTATGTTGTTTCTGTTACCAGCTTTAATTATTCAATCAAATTAGTATCTGAGAAATCCTGTTTTGTCCATTATTTCAGCGAGGCACACCCAGAGGCCTAGGGCTTCGTTGCCATAGAAAAGCCAAACAGAATGAAAAGGGAACCCCTAATTCATTTATGTGCACAGTTGATTGAGGAAGAACAGCGCTGCATTCTTGACTGTACGCAAATGCATTATAAAAATGACAATAAAGGAATCTTCAGTCTTGAAATCTTGAATCACAGCGGTTGCAGTACATCTAAAAAAAAAAAAGTAAGCTTGGAAACTTGATGTTTCTCTGCAATAAAAATGGTACCAAAAAACGTTAGTGCAAGACAATTAGACATAACAAGGTGCCAGAAAAGGTTCTGCACACTCCAAAGTTCTAAATAAGGAATTCCTCTCGGTGAACACATCAATCTAAAAGATTAGAACTGGTGCTTCTCTGCAACGTAATGTCTTTATATTCACATCATTTTATACAAATGGTTACTGATGATTTCATACCCATCCAGTAATAAAGTATTCCAGCTGTGAGTTATGTAACTCTATGTAAAATATTGGATTTTTACCTCCACAAGCATTAAACTTATTGGGTGTCTTCCATTTTGAAACCCTATAATTGTTCAAAAAGCCAAACTGCACTGTAGAGTTAGGATATCACTAAGTCCATTAGGATGCATACAGATTGTATGTCTCTCCATCAAATATTTCACTGTCAGACTTAAAATGCCATCGTCAGAGGCATGCTTCTGCCATGAATGAATGTTTCATTACATTTTTTTAGCAATCAAAATTGTTCTTTATTCAGTTGCAGCAGTGTACCGTCTGGTGCCTTTAAACTGTTATAAAGTCAGAGCCAACAGCTTCAATTGTTTTGTGGATTTAACACCACTCAGCTTGTACTTCCTGCTGTTATGTAACATGTTTTATTGACTTTAAAATCAATCAAACAATCTTGTTTTTCTTTTTTTTTTTTAACTTTTCAGACTGTGGAGACGGAAACGGCGGCTCACACGTGTGCAGCTCCACATGCATCCTAGAAGAAAACACATCTCAGAGTTTGCTTTGTCTTAGCTTATAGTTCTTACAGTTGCAGAGGTGTAGACAGTTGTAGTAAAACCAAGTAAAATGTTGACTAGAGGTTAGGAAATATAGAGGACATTACATTTACACACATTAACTGACAGCACATTTAAATGCCAATTATTTTCTTAGTGATAGAGTAGAGGCTGATTTTTTTTGCCCCCATTTATATGTAAGTTGAATTGCAGTTAGTGTCACTGTATAGCTTTAGGGAGAGACTATATATAATAATCTCTGGGGGGAAAAAAACTACTTAATTAGATGTTGCAGATTCTGTACACCAAGAGTTTAGTGCTGACTGTACATAGAATGAAATCCGTTTTAATATGCTTTGTTTGATATGTTTCTTTACAGGCTGTAAATTTACACTGTTTGACGTGAACCATAACCTGCATGTGTCTGTATGAGCATCTGTATGTATCTTAAATACGTAGCCGACTGAAATAAAGAAATACAAAGCCTTTTATTACTGAGAAATTTAGTTCTCACCTTACATTTTACAGCATAGAAAACATTTAGCAGATTACACACAACCAGAGCTGCTACATTCTTTGAGAACCTGAAGTCTGACAGTAGTTTTGATTATAATCAAGGAAATCTGTGGCTGTTGGACAGTTTTCTTCCTGGTAAATTTACAACTTGTACGACTTATTGATCACATTTTTTATTTTTATGAATTCAGAGGGATTTAAAAAAATATATATATAACACAATATTAATCTTTACACCTGAGGACGCCCATGTTATGTTTATTATCCAATCTATCTTCAATGAACACTAATACTCCTCTCCAGTACTGGAGCTATGTTTTACTGTGATTTCACTGCTGAATGAACGCAGAGGACACATTAGTCCTCTAAAATGGTTTTTCACTGCCCTCTCCTGATGACGGTGAAAATGGCCAACGCCAGGAACACAAATCCTGCTGCGCCTCCGATCAGAGCTCCCAGAATGCTTCTGTCTACCTTCAGGTCCTCACACCTCTTTCCAGAGTAGAAGGTGGCCTGGCTTGTTGCACACCTGAAAACAAACAGATTTATTTCTTTTTTTAGATATATATCACAAATGTGCCTTATATCATGAGTCTTTGAGCTGTCGTGTCGACGTGATTCTTTTTTGCCCACAGTCTTGTGTCACCTGGATGGCAAGAATAACTCCGTGTTTTAATAAGAAAATAGAGAAAAAAATGGATAAAAGATCCATCAGTTTGTGTTGTGAGGGTTTAGTACCAGAGTATCAAATACTTTATTACCAAGATTAAGTTGGAGCCAGTAAGTGATTAGCTTGGTATAGCATAAAACTTGCAATAGGGGGAAACAGTGAGCCCGTTTCTTCACAAATTTAATACCTAATGTAGTTTAATACTTAATGTACAAATATGTGAATCTTCATATTTCTCATCTGTGAAATTCACCTCTCAGCATTCTGTTTAAACTCAGACTGTTCAGTTAAATTCAGAATATTCTATTTAAACCCTTAATGTTCTATTATAACGCTGAGGATCTCTTTAATCTCTGATCATTATTTAGACTCAGAACATTTTATTTAAACTCTGAAAGCTCTATTTAACGCTGACATTTCTGTTTAATGTCTGGACATTGTCTAAAGTCAGAATGTTGTGTTCAAAGTCTGAGAGTTCGGTTTGAATTTGCCATTTCTGTTTAATTTTTGAACAATTTTTGTTTTTCGTTTAAAATCAGACAGTCTGTTTAAACTACAAATGTTCTATTTAAACTCTGAATGAAGAGTAACCTCATAATGTAGTTTTATACTTTAAACCTGAACATCATGTTTAAACTCCTAATGTCATTCTTACAACTCTTCTGGTCACAAGCCAGATGTCAGTGTGTTCTGTAACTAAACTTGTCAATTTGCGCTCTTCTGAGATAAGAACTGACCGGTAATAAGTTTACAGCTGCCAAAATAATACTAGTAGTGTTATGACTAGTTGACAAGCAGCACTATAAAGTACATCCACCCCTGAAAAACACAAACACACACCTACAGGAGGCTTCCCCGTTACTCTCCACACACACGCCTCCGTTAAAACACGGGTTCGGGTAGCAGGGGTCGGCAGCTCGAGCTTCTCTGTGTTTTGGAGCCTGTGGTTTAATTTTCTCCTCGATGACTGGCTCCTCTTCTGGGACGGCTTTGCTTGTTGTAGATGGCTGGACGGGCACCTCAGTCTTGATCAGGTGGGTCAAATCTAAAGAAAAGTCAGTAAGTAAAACAAGCCGCCTGGTGTAAATAGATTAAAGAGCTGATCCTCACCGTTGAAGTCAGCAGTAATGATGAGGTCATCGTCCTTCAGGAAGCTCCGCCTCTGCAGGTGTTGGTGGGAAATGAAGGTGCTCCAGCCGTAGTCTCGAGTGCGGTAACACTGACAGTTTTCATCCCACAGTGCTCCAGATGTGGCTGTTGGCTTGTTCCAAAGGGGGTTAGTGTCTGATGGTCAGAAAAAGAAAAAAGACATTTTACACAGCTCAGAAATATGCATGTTTGTGGCTGAGGTGAACTGCAGAGTTACAAGCAAGCAATTCTTTACATGCTGTTTTCAAAAGGTCAAAAATATGAATTCGTGCAGCTTTATGGATTTTAATCTTGCACCAAAACCCCCTAAAATTAGGACTTATAAATAGGGCTGCCAGGTTTTCACTACAAGACTATTGTGGCCAAAAGAATTCAAGATAACAATATTATCATGATACCTATAGAGCTTTTTTTTTTTTTTTTTAAAGATGCTTAAAGTCAACTTCAACTTGTTGTTGTCATTGGAAATTAAATCACTCTCAAAATACAAGTGTAAAGAGGTGGAGAGAGAGTCTGTAACCATAATTGTACTTTATGTCATTCATGTGTTGTACTGTCAACTGGTGGGTTACTAGTGTTGGATGATTTATAACATTTTCATATGTATATTATTAATATGACATCAACTTGCTCATTTTTTTGCTATCTTGGGCTTCATTAGTACCGGTATATTGCGACACCCCGACTTCCAAGTATTATTTTTCCAGTGTTTTACAGATCCAGCCAATTTTCATGGTACACCTTCGTTCAAACTGACGTGTTTTGAACATGGACTTCCCCCCACTAAGAGTTTTTATTGGAACTGCTGTCCCTCACAGAAAAAGAATGAATGGAAGAAAATTCCATGCATCCACTGTATTGGGGTGGAGCAGAAAATCTCAAAAGGTGACAACATCAAACCAGGAGTATCTCCATGTTACTGAACCTTATTGTCCCAAGGTTCTGGCCATGACCTTGTCCTACCTGTGGTGAAGCTTCTTGTGGACGACATCCTTAGTTTCACATCCGGATCCTGGTCCATGGCAACAATAGTGGCCTGTCTGTTTTCAGCCGGCCACTGCATCACTGCATCATTCTCCCCGCTGCAAAGGTGGAACGTCATGGCTACGTAGTCTGGGTAGGCGCTGTCTCTTCCGTTGGGGAAAACACTGATGCCAAAGCGGTAGCCCTCTGAGTTGTAGAAGCAGTCACTAGTGAGCTTGTTGCCAGCAGGAGTTGTGGCAAGGAGTTGGGTGAAGTTGTGGATTTGCCACACAGCAGCGGGGCAGACGGCCTCCGTGAGAGTTATGTCATCAACCAAGATGGCGCCCGAAGAGCTAGCCGATCCTCTGATGCCTTGGAAGAAATAGCGGAACTTCTCTGTCACCTTGAGAGTCATGTGGGCTATTTTCCAGGCATCATCTCCATCACCTGAGAGGCAAGAAGCAGGTGATTAACAAGCCTATTTGATAGTGCATTGTGTGTTTAAAACGAGTCAATCGTGCAACTAAAACATGGTAAGAAAAATGAAGGAACTTTGACATTAAAAAAAACTTGAAGGTAAAGCACTCCTTTCTAGCATTCCAGTGGAAAAATACCAGTAATGGTGTGGATCTTCTTGGGATTGCGTACTGCCCCAGTCCCATCGTCAGTCCTGATCCAGATCACCAGTTTATCACCAGCAGCGCCAGTCATCTTATAGAAGAACTGCAGGCACTGTTCGTCTCTTTTGGGGTAGAGAATACGGGACTCCAGCAAAGCACTGCTGCCAGCAGTACCGGAAGATGTGTCGAACTTCATGAAGTAGCCAGAATCTAAAAAGTACACACGGTGCATGTTTTGATAACCGAGTAACAGAAATGACATAACTTTGAATAAATAAGTGGGAACTAACAATCATTACTCCTGTGCTTTTCCTGTCTTAAATAAGTTGAGCTAAGTAAATCCTCAATCTGGGGTCTTTAAAACATGGCCATACTCAAAACTTTCTGTCCAAGCAAGACTTAGAAAGACTCCTTGATTTTTAATGACCTGTCGAGTGGACTACCATAACGCACCCCTTACTGTCTGCACGAATAAGACCATTAGACATTAGACTCATTAAAAATGTTGCTGCTGGAATACTGACAAACATCAAGAGGAGAGAACACACTACTCCTATTCTTAGATCCCTGTACTGGCTACCTGTTAAATATGGAATTGAATTTGAGGCCTTCCTTGTTGTCTGTAAGTCTCTGGATGGTCTGGAACCAAAACAGATCAGAAATATTTTTGCTGAAGCCTTGAGAGTTTTTCCCAGAGTTCAAACCAGACAAGGTGAAATGGCATTTAGTCATTTGGCTGCAGGAATTAGCTCCCCTTGGAACTTAGATTTAGCCCCAAATGTATGCGCTTTAGTCTAATCGTTTTCATTGATTCTACAAATCTGTATGCCCGTTATACAACTTGTCTGTACTGTTTGTGACTCATTAAATTTAACAAATTTTGATACTTTATTTAATTTCTTTCTTTCTTTCTTTTAACGTTCGCCTGTAAAGCACATTGAATAATCTCTGCATATAACGGGCTACATAAATAAACATGCTCGGTTAAGATTCCCGATTGTTGATAGTTAATTTGCTCAGCACCTCTGCAGCGCCCTCCGAGTGTATGGTCCGTATCCACCGGACTGCTCAGCGTCTGAACCCAGTCTGCGTTGTCGTCCTCGTTTTGGATCATTCCACAGATGTTGATCAGCTCAAAGGAGCACTGGTCCAGGAGAGTCAGTGTGTTGGCTGCGACAGGACAGCGATTAAAAGTCAGGATACAAAACTGAAAACACAACCTGTCTGCAAAATGTGAGTTTATCTCAGTGAACCCGATAATGTTGTTAAGACAGGACCTCCTTCACCTCCATACTGTGAGAACGTAACACATATACATATATAAATAAAAAGCACTGCCTTCCTTTGTACATGCATGCCTGATTTTTAAAAATATTCCTGTTTGACCCAGTACCAACACAGTTTTTTACTATTGTTTTGGTCAAAATATGCTAATTATAACCAATGTAGCCTGAGCTGGTCACTGTGGCTACACTGATTATAATGGTGGGAAATTTGCAATACAGTTCATCACTTTCTATGAAATAATACATAAAGGAGGTGAAGGACTGGCTTATTTTTTACCAAAAACAGCCCAAAACTGTGCTTTAGTCTGATGCCACTGGTGTATTTTTACATAATAAATCCTCCTGATGTGGTTTTAAAGCTGCAACATTTGGTTATTTTGATAAGTGGTGGCAACAAGCATGCTACGAGACAGCCCTGACACATAATCATCTGATATTTTTGTGACAAATGAAGCCACAAAAAACAAACACCTTCTTTTGCACACGGTCATGTAAAGTATGGACCGACATTAGTGCTCATTTTTTAAGCTTTCCACCAACTCCTAATAAAGATATTTGTCTCTCCATTGGCGGATTGCTTCAATTTGGCTGCCATTTGGTGGAGGCACAGGGTTTATCAGAGCTTATTTTGCTGCCTAGGGCTTGCAATCGGGTTGCTGAATGCAAATTTGAGTGCACCCAAACCAAAACAATGATTGAAAAGAACCTAAAATCCCTTGCAAATCTGAGCAGGATTAATGAGTTGGTAACAATTCTTGTTGGGTTCATTGCTATGAGCTGTAAGTGACCTTTTACATTGTAAGTATGATGCATTATTATTCTAAAAATATTTATCAATGCAGCTTTAACATGATACATAACTGGAATTTAGTTTGAACAAGGTAGCAATTTTCTTTTTTGAGAAGATACTCACCACAGTCATACATGCGGTTGAGCCTGGTGATGTCCACAGCACTGAAGTCCAGCCGCTGACCAATGATATCATTAAAGTACGGGATGGTGGTGGTGATTGTGGGGATGCTCTCGTTCTTGTTGAAGGACAGCGGTCTGTAGTGCATGATGGACTCATAATCATATGGTGTGTTCATATCAGTGATGAAGTCATCCTCGTACTTGTCGAAATTGTGCTGCTTTCCTGTAAGGAAGTACCATCAGGTAAGTCATTATTGAGGTATGTTACAGTTTGATTGGTGATTGGTGGTTTTCATGGAGGACTGCTGATTCATAACCTCAGTATTTCTAAAATCACAGCCCTGACATAGACAGAGATGAAATAAGTGTAACTCACCTTCTTCAATCTGGTCCCACCAGATGTTAACGTAGTCGTCTCTGTCTGAACGAGACTGCTCGTGGTAGAAGCCCAGAGCGTGGAGGAGCTCATGCTCCACGACGGCCTTAGTGTCACATCCGGCCCCAATGGACAAATCCTGACCTACGCCGTCGTCTCCAACGTACGACCAGCATCTGAATGATTGAAATAGAGAACAGAAATCAACTTAAGATGCTGTTAAACTTACAATACACGTGTTTAAGGAGCACTTCGTTACATAAGCACATTCTAATCTTTGATTCTTCAAGGTGTTGAGTTTGATGACATCACAGCGTCAAAATGAAGTTGAGCAACAGCCGAGATGACTCCTGAGTCACTCTGCAACTCACCCGGATAACTTCGCGAAGGAGATGAAGCTGGACTCTCCTTCATAGGGCTTGAAGTCCACACAGGATCTCAAGCGGTACTCCTCAATAGCCTGGAGGATCACACCTTTAGCATTCAGATCTATTGGAAAAGAAATTCGCTTTTAAATCAGTGCATGTTCATCAAATTATGTGTCAGTAGAAATGTGTATTCCATAGTGCACGATGTACCTAAAGAATCAGTCAGGATATATGAGATAGGGAACTTCCATCTTCTTGTTTGATCGACGATTGCATTTCTGCTGGGCTGTAAACACACTGAAGGTGGTCAGGAATTGCATTTAAGTGCTTTACAAAGACAGTTTTTACACATTCTCTGAACACTCACATTACCAGCGATGTCCCCCTCGAACAGATGGTTCAGCCCTAAAAATGTGGAATATACCTTTTTAGTCAAAATGAACACCAGTCAAGCTTTTATCAGCATCATACAGAGCTTAGAACGATACCTCTGTTGATCTCAAGTATGTCGTCTCTCAGTTCCCCTGCATCTGCATCATCACCTGGAGGATAAACTTACTGTTAGTGCAAAAAAGTAGTAAACAAAAAAGCTTGTCTCATGTACAGACAGTCAACAGAGTTAAAAGAAACCAACCGGAAGGTGTCGGAACAGCCTGCACCTAGAACACAGCAAGAGAAGCTTCTTAATTTAAATCCTGACCAGAGACACTGATTTTTCATATGATTTCAGATATTTGCAAAAACTCCTTACCTTCAAAATCACAAAGATTCCTATTAGCGCAGCAGTTTTCCTCAAACTGTCTCCAGAACCCATTCTGTCATTTGCACAGGAGACTCTGCTGTCAGAGTAAACAGCCCCATAAAGACAACAGCTGAAAAGGAACTTTGATCGGGATTCGAGTTTTTAATAAGTAACAGACATCTTGCACGTGTCCTTGCTGTCACTACTAAAACTGACACGCCATCAGGTGTTCTGCAAGGTTGTGATGGCAGTAAACCAGCAACTCTGCCAACAAAAAACAACACAAGGTTGAGTAATATGAATGACTCTGAAAGCTTATAAACCTGGTAATTATGTTGTTCACTGGTTAGACTCCGACCTACGGGGGAAGAAGCAAGTGCCAGTAAAACAAAAGTGCTTGCACATTAAAGAAGCACAAATAGGAAAACACAGCACAGAGCAGTGATTAAAACGTTGAAAATTCAGACGGTCATGTGAAGACACCTGTGATACCTGATAACGGCCTCTATCATATTTTTTTTTATCTTATCAGTAGTGCATCGTTATGTATCAACTGTCAACACAGATGAGGTCCGGTTCCATTTTTTTTTTGTGTGTGCGTAGATGTCAAAGTAAAATCCACATGAATGCCTGGACCAAAGGTTTTTGTAGCAGGACTTTGCATTGTAGCAACATGATCAATGTTTTTGACTCGCTGTTTTGGGTGTTCGGTGTAAATGTTGCTAAGATAGATAATTAACCATGTGAGAAGTTGATGCCCCCATCCTTACTGTAATTTTGTCTAATGAGCTATGATTAGTTTTCAGTTTTTAAACAGTGGAAAACAGCCATCAGTAGACACAAAAAGCAGAGCTGTCTGAACTGCTGAACAAGTGGAAATGATTATTCAGATCTAGATCCTACTTTTCCCACAGTGTCATGGTCTTCTTGCTTTAACCTGATCACACTGAGATTTTTGCTAACGTGTCTCATTTCCTTGCGTTTTAGCCGGTAAGGATGTAAGAGACACATATGAAGAGGACAGAGGAGAATCTATCATGTGCAATGTGCAATTCTGTTTGGGAAAAATGACCACAAATATGCATAGGCTTTTGATATTTCATCAAAATCACTTTATTTTGCATGTTTCATTCAAAATGTCTGCAGAAGCACAAGATTCTGTTAATACAAAAATAATACTAGTTTCTTTGTTTGAACTTTAAGGAAGACATGATTCAAGAAGACACGTATGGAAACAAATTATAGAATGTAAGAGGAAAACAAAGAATACTTGATCTCTAAAATAGAATCGGCACGACACATTCAGCATGGTGAAATATCTTTGTACAGTTGATGTGCAAATTGTGAAGTTCTCTCTACTTATAGCAATGGTTGCGTTGTTTCCATAGAGATGCTGGACTCTATATTGCAGCGTACAATGAGCCTGAAGTGAGTAAAAATGTCACAGAAACAAAAAAACGCCCTAAAACTATTTAGAGTTCAGAGGGTTCATGAATAAACAAAAAACACTTGGAATTACACAAACACTGACTTGTTCATCAATAGCTTTAATTTCAACATTTTAATAGCAAAGCCCTTCAAATATGCACAAATATATTTTAACTTTTATGTACACAATTTTTACCAAACATCACTCTACATTTTGTATATTTTATGTATAATTGTGATTCCGCCGTAATCTCCCATCCTGTCGTCATCTTCACAGGTTTTTCTTGTCATCCCAGCTGCGTATGCTGCATTTTAAATGAGAAGACATTTCACAGAATTGTTCGACATACTCTTCACAGGCTAAATGTGTAAGTGTGTAACGTCTTACCTACGATTCATCGCTGTACAAAATCTTGCATGACCTTATTTCACTGGCTTAATGGGAACTTCTGTTTTGATGAGTGATGCTATATCTGTGGACAAAGAAACAGGCACTTGTCATGTCCGCTTTGAACATCACTCTGCGAACTCACATTTTTATACACAAGTATCGAACACCAACCTTCAAAGTCAATGAAGATGATGAGGTCATCGTTCTTGAGGTAATTGCGCCGCCTGAGGTCGAAGTGCTTGACGAAGTTCCTCCAGCCCCACGTTGGGCCTCTGTAGCATTTACATGAGGGGTCATACGTCCCCACCTTGGAGGGATGGTCCCACATATATTTTCCATCTGGTGCTAGAAGAAACGAAAGGCAATATTCACCAGGAAAGATGGGATCACACCAGTTGAAAGACTTAACAACCACTAGAGATTGGAAGTAGACGATAAAGCTAACTTGGCCCTGTCCAAAGAAAGCTAGTTAAGGATAACTGGTCCTGTAAAGACATTTAATTAGCGAATAACTGAAAATACTTCAAAATGCAACTTGTCAGTTTTAAAATATCTGTGTGTGTACGCTAATTATGAAGTTGGCAATTAGCTTAGCATAGCATAAAGACTAGAAGCAGTGGGTAACGCTAACTTGGAACTTATCTGAACTTAGGTTAACAGGAAACTCACAATACTATGAACTACAACTTTTTATTTTCAGCATTTCTGTGTGTGTATATGGTATTTATGAGGGTAAAACCAGCAATTAGCTCAGTTTAGCTTAGTATAGAGACTGGACACAGAGGGGAGTTAGCATTGTCCTGTCCAAAGTGAGTAGGTTAAGTACAGCCTCATAAGTCGACTCATAAGTAGACTCTTGAGGTTGCGTTCACACAGAATGCAAGGTAAACATTACAACTGCAAATAAAGTCAGCAGATGACAAAAATGGGCAAAATTCAACCAATTTGTGCTGGTCAGGTACTCAAGGTAGCAATGGTGGTAAAACTGGTTCAGGATCTCAAGACTGCATTATAAGTATCTGATAAGTGGTGTCATAGAGTCCCTCCTTGTATTTAGAGGAAGGGGTTGCATTTGTGTTGCCCCAAACAGAAAAGAAGTCCAGTTGCCTTCTACCGAATCACTGAGGACTGCTCACCCCAATGTTTCATCTAATTCATTAATATTAAGAGACTGTCTATGAAGTTTGTTGAGACAAATAAACACAGAAAAGCACAAATGGTCAAACTGATGTTCATGTGGTGTGTCATCATAGCACTCTGCTCTTGTTGTCATTCCTAAGCCCATAAAAAACACTTACTTGTCGCCAAGTTGGTAGTGAGACTGCGAGCGGTGGACATCCTCAGCTTGATGTCTGGGTCTTGGTCCATCACCACCAAGGTGGCCTGTCTGTTTACCGCTGGCCACTGCATCACCACGTCATTCTCCCCACTGATCAGGTGGAAGTACAGCCCAGTGTAGTTGCCAGTGTAGTCAGTGTAAGTTGACAAAGGCATGACACGGACGCCGTAACCGTAGCCTTCAGGGCTGTAGAAACGTGGGCTGTCGATATATGTAGAGGTGTCGGCCGTTTCCATGATCTTGGAGAAGTTCTGGATCGTCCACACGGCGTTGGGGCAGCGCGTCTCAGTCAGGCTGATGTCGTCGATGTAGATACCACCAGTAGATGAAGTGGGGTCACCGCGCACGGCTTGGAAAGCATAGCGGAATTTCACTCCTACTTCTATTGGGACGTGGGCGATTTTCCAGGTGTGGTCAGAATCCGCTAGGTAACAAAAAGGGACATGGTGGCAAATGTGTGAACAAAATTATTTTTATATTGAAGTAATATGTTGTATAGTTTAAGGTACCGTTTGATATCTTAAGAAACATTGTGCTTGGCTTCTTGACAAGAGTTAGATAAGAAGATCAGTACCATTTATATCGCTCTATAAAGCATGAATCTAGAGTCAGCAGGTTAGTTGCTGAGCCTAGCATGTAGTCTGGAAGGTGGGGGAAGCTGGCTTGGCCCTTGTCCAAAGTTATTTAGATAAGGCTAACTGGCCCTGAAAAGAGATTGTTACCTTAAGTAACTCACAGTACCATAAACCTCACATTTTCATGTTTACATTTTTGTACATGTCTGCTAACTATGAAGGTGTAGCAGCCAATGAACTTAGTTTAGCATAGCATAGAGATTAGAAGCAGAGGATAATGCTGACATTTCATCAATAAGAAACTCACAATATTATGAAGTACAACTTGACATTTTTGTTTGTGTATGCTAGATATAAATTCTGATTAACTTAGTTCATAATGACGTTTGAGCCAGCAATTGCCTTAGCTTAGCATAAAGACCTGAAGTAGAAGATGATGTTGAGAGTAGAGGATGATGGCCCTGTCTGAAGCGAGGTAACATTAAGTTGCGCTACAAATAAACTTTTACAGAATATAACTCACAATCACCACAACTTGTCATTTTTAGCATTATATGTGTGTATGCTAATTAAAAAGTCAGAGCCAGCATTTACCCTAGCTTAGCATAAATAATAGACGCAGAGGGTAAAGCTTGCTTGGTCCTGTCCCTCAGGTATTTTGATAAGGTTAACTGCCACTAAAAATTTAATTTTACAGTACGAAAGTCACACTAGGAATGTCAAGATAGCAACTCACAATTCGATACAACTACAACTTGTCGTTTTAAAACTATTTTGCGTGTATGCTAATTATGAATCTAGAGCATGCGATTAGCTTAGCTTAGTATAAAAACCAGAAGCCTACTTAGTGAGCTTGCCCAACATGATTTAGGTGAGGGTTTAAAAATGTATTTTACAAAAGTAACTTAAAATACTACGAACTACAATTTGTCATTTTTACATATTTGTGTGCTAATTATGAAGCTAGATCCAGCAATTAGCCTCCTTAGTATAAAGCCAGGAAACAGGGGGAATCACTGGTCTGTCCTGACTCAGTGGTACAAAAAAATGTTGTAAAAATCCATCAACCAGCACCTTAAGAGTTTGCTGATTAACACATTGTATATCATTTTAAAAAAGGCAAAAGTAAAAAAATAAAATAAAATAAACATGTAGTTGATTGGAAGACTGGACCACACAAGCCAATTGCCTGTTAGCTTCATATTTAATCTACAAACAAAAGATCTAAATGTTTTCTGTTGTAAGGGCTACCTGTTTTCCACTGTTCCAAACCTTTCACCGCTGTCTTTGTGTAAAAAAAAGGGTTATATCTGTCTCGCTTGTCTTAAAACAACTAGATTTGAATATCCTTAACTTGCTGAGCTGCTATTTGCATTGTTGCAGAGCTGTTTGTTCAGGCATTTGCTGGAAGTTTCTTGGAACACTCCAGGTAGCTGCTGTGAAATATGTAGAGTCTATAAATATGCCCACTTCATACCATAGAATGTGTGTATCTTCTTCATTTTGCGAACAGTGCCTGTGCCGTCATCCATCTTGATCCATATCACCAGCCTGTCCTTGGGGCTTCCCGTCATTTTGTAGAAGAACTGCAGACACTTGATCTCTCTCTTGGGGTAGAGGGTTCGGGATTCCAGCAGAGCAGACTCCTGAGGACTCCCACTCATGGTGTTGAAGTGCATGAAGTACCCAGCATCTAAAATTCAATCAAAACAAGACCATGTTTTAATTATACAAATTATACTAATGCAACATTTTTCATGCTGCCTGACTGTCAACATCTGACCTCTGCATCGCCCCAGGAGTGTGTGATCCTCTGAATCCACAGTAGATTTGGTGTGGATCCAGTCAGCATCATCGGTGGAGGCCTGAATCATCCCGCAGATACTTGCGTACTCAAAGGCACACTGGTCCAGCAGGGTGAGTGGTCCAGCTGGGGTGGAGGGTGAAAGAGGATTTGGAGGTTTAGCAGATGATTCTATACACTGAATCCCACTTCCTGATTTCTGTCTAATAGCATTGTATTCTGTAGCTGTCAGTGAATAAGTTAATTTGCTCTGATAACATACAGCAGTTGTACATGCGGTTGAGCCTAAGGACATCCATCTCGCTGAAGTCGAGGTACTGGCCAATGATGTTGTAGAACTCTGGGATTTTGGTGGTGATAGTGGGGATGGATTCGTTCTTATTGAAGGAGAAGGGTCTGTAATGCATGACAGACTCGTAGTCGTACGCCGTGTTTTGATCGGTGATGAAGTCGTCATTGTATTTGTTGAAGTTGTGCTGAAGTCCTGCAGGGAATTTGGTATTCGTTTAGTTACTTCTTACATCAAAATGCCACAATAAGTGGTAAAAAAACATGCAGTAAGTTGTCCTTTCTGTATTTGTCTTAAGTTTATTACTCCTAATAATCACATACCTGATTCAACTTGGTCTAGCCAGATATCAACATAGTCATCTCTGTCTGTGCGTGACTGTTCGTGGTAGAATCCCAGAGCGTGGAGTAACTCGTGTTCAATCACTGCCTTGTGGTCACAGCCTGACCCCAAAGACAGGATCTGACCTTCCTGCTGGTCGCCAACGCTGGAGAAACACCTAAAATGGTAGAAGTTGAGAAAAGAATATTCAGTCTTTTTTTTTTTTTTTACCTTAACATGTCCTTATGGTGCTGGAAGACACATCATGAGTCAATAAGCTGTCAACCACAGTCTGAATATTTTGACAACCAGGGGTTCATACAGTATGTAACGAACCACTTCAGCAACCTGTAGGGTGGAGCTTTGCGCATCTTTATTCTTCTTCAGAACTGGTTTCTGGTTTCCATATTACAACTTGCCATCGTACAATAGGTCTACAGTGTTGTAGAGATGTAGATGAGCTGGTGTGCTCGAGCTGCAGCAAGTAGCAGAGGAGTAGGTGGAGACAGATGTGGCGCTTTAGAGATGAGCACATTCTAAAGGAAGCAAAACTGTTGAGTCTAAGAAATTTTTAGGCAGAAGGGGATTATTTTTGTGGGGGGAAAAACTTCTAAATGTGTAATTGTGAAACACAGGTATACATTTTTAGGGGTTAAATTAATGGCAGGAGAAGGGCTTTTCATTTGTGATCCAGAATGCAAAGTGTTTAAATGTCAAATGCACACTTCGGTGCGTCTTTCAAACTCCATGGACTAACTGTAAAGCAAGATGAATTCAAAGTCTCTCAAGCCCACAGTTAGCTTGGGCCAGGGGTTATTTTCTCAAACCTTACATAGCTCCTTTAATTATCGAACTCTTTTCAAGTAGCACTGACTCGTGAGGAGTAAACTGATCTTCATGTGTATAATAGTTGGTGGATTGCAACTTTAGGGCTACTTAAAGGCCAGAAGAAGAGCTGCATCCAAACATTATTCAAAAAAGTAGTTAACACAACAATTAGCTGACTCTTCTGCTATACAGTGCATACTGCAAGACTTAAAGGTAAAATTTAAGACTGTGTAGCTTTAATTTGAATGCATTTTTAAGGATAAGTTAAATGAACAAAGGGTTCAGGTGAATTTACTTCACACTGTAATACTGCAAACTGTCTTCAGAGACCATTAATGGCCTATTTTGCAAATGCAGTAAACACATGAAAGCAACTGCCGTACCCTCCTCTCTTTTCGAACTTGATGAAGGTCTTCTCTCCCTCATAAGGCTTGAAGTCGACACAAGACTTGAGCCGGTACATTTCAAACGCCTGATGGACGCAGCCTTTGGCATTCAGATCTGAGGGAAGGGAGCAATTTTTCAAAGAGTCACAGGTATTTATTTTCAGAAAAACAGGGGACACAAGCTGGTTTACAGTTGATATAATGTTAAGCTAGTACTGCATATTGAAGAAACTCACCCAGATCATCACCCAGAATGTAGGGGATTGGAAATTTCCATCTGTATGTTTTATCAATCAGCGCATTTCTTCCCTCCTGCAGCATAAAGGAGGTTTTTAGAAAGTGAATGAGGTGAGATAATAAATCTAATCAAGATCATTAGAAGTGCGCACACAATAAAACACGTCTTCTTATCTAACATAGATATTGCACTGTACTAAAGGACCGAACAACAAACAAGACCGCCAATAAAACAATTAAACAAAAAACGATTAGCAGTCACAACTTACAGGGAGTAAGATGTCTCCCTCGATGAGGTTGGCATCTGAACCTGCAGCACAAGCAATTTCAATCAGTCAATAAATACGTAGTATTTTACATAATATTTCAGTCAAAACAGCATCAGTGTTTTTGGTGTGTACGTTATGAAGCGATGAACTGTATCTCACCTGGGTTTAGAATCGGATTCTCATCTTCACCATTCTCATACACCTCTGCAACACACACACACACACACAGCTCACAGTCTGTCACATGTCTAACAATGTTAACAAATTGCATGAAAAATCATTTTTTAACATACCGTGTACTTCAAGGGAAACTGGGATCTGCATCAAATAAAACCAGCGTAAGTCACCATGCACTTAATGTTCATAATCCCACCATGACTAATAAACACATACTTACAGCGTGTGAGGTGGCCAAAACCACGAGTCCAAACAGCAGCAGCGCTTTCTCCATCATCGTGCCGAGTGTCAGCTGGTGAATGCTGCTGGTTAGGTTTAAATGTGCAAGCTGATGGGATACGACCTTTAGAACTGGATGAAGTTTATGTTGGCTATAAAGAGTAACCCAAGGACTTTGACTCAGAGCTGTTACTGATTTGTGGGTGTTTTTTGCATGCACGTTGTTGTCTGCACTTTTTAACACCACCTTTGTCAGTTATCTGACTTTTATCTAGTTGTAGCATCTGATAGCACACTTAAATCAACTGCAATTCAGCAACACAATCACAATTACCAAAAGCACAAAAGGTCAAAAGTATCTTTCTGTATAGAGTCTGTCCTCGTTTTTACTTAGGTTTTCTCCATGTGTTTCAATTTAGCACATTAATTGGAGGCAGTAAGCTAAACAAAATGTCTGTGGGACTTTAATATTTCTGACATATCTTCTCTTATGTGAAAGTAAAGAAGTCTGATCCTCGTTATTCAATTCAACCACTAGAGGGCAGCAGATACTCAGTTTCCGTAAACCTCTACCTGATGTGTGCACAGCAGCAGATGCATTTTGCACATGAAGTAAGATGAACAGCTATTACAGATCAGGAGCTACAGGGTTTGTGGTTTCAGATTCTTATTTTACCAAAAAGGAATATTTTTCTTTAACACCTCTTCACACAGCAAATAGTGCTGTTAAGAAGAGTCAATACATGTGAATAGAGTAAAATTCTTAACTAATGCTAACACGAAATTTTTCTAGCTGATTACTTGATTACTCAATAATTTTCTTGCATTACTAGTTTTCTGAAACTGTATTTCCTAAATGTGCCAATGAGGTGTTTCTGTCAAAATACATGTTTGTTTTCAATCCAGAGTCATAGGAGTCAATGGAAACTGGAAAATGCTCTAATTTGCATAATTTCCTGAACAGAAATCCAAACATTAGGGGGAATTTTTTTTATTTATTTCATTATGTTGGCATTTTACTGTCAATAGTTTCACAGAGAGGATTCCTGATGCCTCTTTTTATCTGTCAACAGTCAGAGGAAATCTATTTTTGAGTTTTTAGGAATGTTTAATAAATCAGGCTATGAATAATATACGAACAAACTCCTCCGTAAAAGCCTTGAAAATATAAATAGGAATAAAACTGGAAGGTTTAGTGTATATAAGGGCTACTGAAATGGAGATTTATGCTTCAGAGCAAAAGAAGATAAACACATTTTTTGTTTTAAAAGTGATTTTAGGATCCTTCTATTGGTTTTATTTATCGGATTTGATCTTTTTTCTATGAACCTTCTACACAGTCTTTCTACTAGTCTAAAAAAAAGGCGTTATGAAAGCAAATGATCCTAAAAATCTGTCTCGATCTTGCAGTTGTTAGTTGTACACAGTAAAATGAAAACATGAAAGAAGTAAAGGAGGTTGTGTGTAAATATATTAAAATAAATACATTAACATTGATCTGAATATGTGCCACCTGCATATTTAAAGAGGTTAAATGTTCCTTCTCCAAACAAAAAGACATAGAAGAGAACATTAGAAAACACAATGCTTCGTATGTGTGTGTGTTGACTCAGTAGAATTAAGATTACATGAGAAAATCTGATTTACAGGAGAATATTTGAACGCAATTCAAAATGCCTGAGAGAATTAATGAAAATCCAATGGATACGTCAGCAGGTGCCTGAATGTTGCGTTTATTTACATAAAGACATTTCCACCATAAACTGTGCAGAAAGGCACAAGTTGGTGCGTAAACCTGCACCAGAATGCAGGAAATGATGCTCCAGACGCCTCAGCACGATATGTGCACATGATTTTCACTCAGCCTGTGTCACGTATACAAAAAGGCTAAACCAGTTAGCAGCGAAGGAGTGCAGCTAACTGTTAGCTCGTCAACACGTCGTGGCTAAAGTTAGTTCAACAAGTTGTAGCTACTTTTCGGCGTCCACCTTGTCTACTCAGACATCACTAATGTCTTGAACTTGGTTGAAAGCAAATGCTGGCGAGTAACTCTTATCCACACAACACGTTGTATATGTTTATGTAGTTGGAGCTAACGTCAACTTGGCATTTTAGCACATTAGCATGTTTACTAGCACGGTTGCTAACGTCAGCAAGCTAGCTACGTTCCTGCTGGAGCTAGGCTAGCATGCTAAAAAGAGAGGCTGTTTAGAATGTGTTGTCAAAGTTCAGTCGAATATCGCTCTGTGATAGTGAGAAAACTCATGCAGTACGACTATAAGGCGTGGTTTTATTAAAATACGTTGAGCTGTGAGGTAATGCTAACGTCGACGAGGTGGCCGAGTGGTTAAGGCGATGGACTGCTAATCCATTGTGCTCTGCACGCGTGGGTTCGAATCCCATCCTCGTCGCAATGTTTTCAGCTTTTTTTCTCCTTACCTAAACAGCTGAGCTTATCCTATTGAACAGGGAAATATGTTGACTGTTTCTCACTGTTGTAAGTATTTAATGCCTCACTTTATTTTAATCCCGCCTTTAGATGTAAATACCAAACAACAACATGCTGCGTTAGCTTTTCAAGGCAGCTTTTACCATCATTCATGGCGTAGATTTTAACTTTGAGGTGGCCACAATAGGCAGGAATCTTGAAGGGACTCTCTCAGGAAACCGTGAGTATTAAACGCTTGAATTGCTGCATGTTGTGATGTTTTCTGCAAGAATTTGTGGCTTTTCTGCATCAGTTCATGATGGAAATTTCATCAGTACTGTGCAGTTTCAAGATGCTCATCCATGGCATTGACTGCTTATTTCTTTCAGGATATGTCTCCAAGCATATTGAAAACACCACATGGACGTGTTAATAAAGTAAAAACTTGATTGGTTTTCATTTTTTTAGCCTTGACCACTGAAATTCCTGCTAATGGAGAATTTTAATGCACCAATTTGTGAGTTTTCTGTGATAATATATAAAGAAAGTTTCTTTTTTATGTAAAAGAAAAAATAAAATTCAGGCACCAGGAGACAATTCAAAACATAATGGAATGAAAATGCAGTTTCTATGCACAAACTTGTAATTTTTCTGCATCAATTTATGATGGAAATGTCATCAACACACTGCAGGTTGAAGGTGGAAATGCTCAGCCATTGCATTGACTGCCTATTTCTGTTGTGATATGTTGTCTAGCATGTAAAATACACCGTGTCAACAAGGTCGACATGTGGATTTTCACAGGGGACGAGCTTTAAGTCATGGTCTAGGTAGAGCTTGAACATTGGAAACAGGAAACTTTCAACACTGAACCCTTGAACTTCTGCATCTGATGACTTTTTTTGCACCAATTAGTGATTTTTCTGTTTGTCACCATTCAATTTAAGTATACAATATACACAATATAACACAGTGAGGCTCACAGGCATTTATTCTCCTGTCGATTAACTTCTGTTATTTCATTGTTATCCCTGATGAATCATCACACATATAGGCAGGCTGTCCTCTTTTTAATCTTTTGCTTGGAGAAGAAATGTGTCTGTGGCACCGCTTCGCATCATTATTAAGTAAGTATTTGAAATTCATTTATAACTTCCTGGAATTTAATAGCTAATTTTCAAACCTTTCTGCACAACATGTCTGTGTTTGATGTGCTGAAGAAATAGACATATGAGTCAACGTTACAGTGTTTTTTAAATGTGAAAAGCTTTTGTAGTTTCATGTTTTTATTGGTGGGTACAAGTGCACATGTTCCCTTGAAATTTGCACCTATACATTCATTACTGGGTATTTATTTGGGGAATTACATAAACAAAACTGCACCCTTGCAAGAACCTCTACACCAGCCACCACATCAGTGAATCTTTATCATATTTTTGTCCTCTCATAGTTTTGTTGTAACGGTGCCAGGCTTTACAGACTGCCTCCACTATGCCATTTTGTGAGCTGCGTACAGTATTTCACAGTGCTTTTGCTGTCCTTGTTTTGTGTAGTTTTACTCCAGGTAATCCTCATCTGCTTGATAGCCTCTGTTGTGACATCCCTTTTTTCTGTCCACATGTTTCTCGTCACAGCTCTCCTGGGGATCAGCGGGGCAGCTTTCATCTCCGGTGGCTCCATAACGACTCCCATCCAGTCCAGGAGAGAGATGGATCGACTCTGCCTGTTCCTCCCTGAGGCTATCTCGACTGATCTGTGTCTGTGAATGTGACGGAGGAAATACAGACAGTGAAATACAAGGAGCACCTGCATGTGTTTTGGTGAACAACTAGGCAGTTTTATCCCCTTTACAACCTAAAAAAAAACACACAGAAGATGATATAGTAGGGGCTCATTTTAACAGTCTGTTGGTCTGTTCTTCAACATGACGTTACCTTCTGATCACGATGATACTCATCTATGGCGTACTGGTATTTGGCTGCATTAAGTCCAAGTGCACCAGCAAGTCTCTCTCCAAGGAAATCACAAGCTAGTTTTGGAAACAAAAGAAAAGGATGTGGAAGCTCAGTGACACTTTCTTATGTAGCTAAAAATAGGCCTTGTTCTTTTTTTAGTTGGCTTCACATACGTTGGTGTGTGACTTTACGTACCCAGTAGTGAAATCCTCCCAACTAGAATGGCCACATTCTTGAATGAGAACTTAGTCTGCGGAGAAAAAAAAGACATGACCTGACAGCACCTTAAAGAGCAACATGCACATGAACTATTTCAGTACATTTTAAAGTAATAATTGTTGGAAATAGTTGTTTGAAAGGTTGTTGCACAATTTTGTGTGTTTTAGGAGACAGAAAGGCAGAAATCAAATGAGCACATCTCGTAAAACCTTGTGTTTGGTCTTTTTTGCTAATGCCACCATTTTTAATGAACTACTGAGTTTGAGACATCGAGTCCACACTTGTCCTGACATTGGTGCTGCGTTCAGGCCTGGGTGCATTTTATGCAGATGAGAAATCATGACTTTAATGCTGCATCTGTAACAAAAAAACGTGGTGGTGTTCAACACTGCAGGTCAAAAAGGTTTATATCATCGGAACGAGGAGACGCTGAGCTTTCATTTGATGTGTATATTGTCGGGAAACTTGATTGTGGAGCGAGCACATATGGCTGTGATTTTTTTGGAAAGTGGTCACGTCACGCGGGATGTAGGAACGGTAAAGGGGTTTTAAGCTCATCAGACATTTGAGAGTTTTCCCAATGTTAATATGCCAAAAACAAGAAAGGAAAGGAAAAAAGAAAACATAATGATTGTTCACGAGTCCCAAAACATGAGTCCAAGTCAAGTCTGAAGTCTCTCTGTGTGCGACTTAAGTGGGACTCAAGTCCGAGTCGCAAACTCGAGTCCCCGTCTCTGAGACAGGAGCAAGAGTCACTGATCGGTCAGAGATTCAGCTCAACAGAAACACAAACTGTACACTGTACGTCCTCGTTTATGTTTGCAAACTTCTAAATTAGTTGCCTCTCTTGTACTTCTCTCTCTCTCATGTGGCACCATAAAACATAGAGTCAGGTTATGTTAGACAAGCAGGATATGATCAATAACAGCTGATCCTCAAACTTGAGTTTCTTCGATGGATCCTCCAGGATTGAACAGCCATCCCTGATGTGTGACAGCAAACTTTACAGGACACACTACAATTTAATTTCTTGCTGATGGCTGTTGTATCTTCAAGTTTTCAAGTTTATAAAGCTGTGGTCCTTCATATGCATATATATTTACATTTTTTGACCTCCTTAGTGTCAAAACTACTCTTTGGATCCACATTTCTTGCATAAAACTGGTCCTAGCTCGGCTGCTTTCTCTTTTGTGACATAATGACCAAGTTATTGTACAGAAACTACTCTGTTATTGTTGTGCACATATAGACTTTGTTTTTTTAAATCTTGCTGCTGCGTCACTCTCCTACACAGTAATTCTCAGTGGTCGCCCACCTGCAAGTTGCACTATCACATTTAGCAGATTCCCACCCTCTGTGCAGGTTCTTTGAAGGGAACACTGTTGGACAGCTGCTGCTCCTCCTCCTCTTCTTCCTCCTCCTCGCTGTCTTCTAACTCCAGAGTTTCACCGCTGGAGAAGTGGATGACCTTCTTCTGTTTGGACAAGGCAGGACCACCACACTCGACTTCACAGGTGGCCGCTGAGGTCTGACAGGTTAAAGTACAATTACACACCAACTTTACAGCACTTTATCTAATGCATGTGCAGAACGTAGTGTTTTTTCTGTATAAAATAGTCACAAGCAGCTGCAAAAAGTTCACTTACTGAAGCCAGACTAAGCTAGTAGCTCTGTTTGCTTAATTATTACAACACTTACTTCCTGGTGGCTGTTCTGCATTCTTCAGGTAATATAAGTCTTTGTTTAGTGCTCCAGTGTAAAAGTGTAGATTCTTTCTGTCATGTCACAGCAGTACCGTAGGCTCATCCACGCTGACTCAGCTTTGTGGAGAAAAACAACTACAGGATACAGGATCAGTCCTGAAACCTGAGACAGCAAATACAGCAGTGCAAACCTTATCAGAGGGAAGTAGTTAAGAGGGCTGTCGCTGTTGTGGAGTCACTTTCATTCTTGTGCTGGAGGGGCAGGACTTGGGCGGTAGTGAAGAGGTGCAGAATGTGAAACTTTAGTGCCAATTCAAGCTGTATTAAGCTGAATGTTTCCAGTTTTCAACTTGTATTTGTCCTTCAAAGTCAGAAAATATGCATAGGTTAATATTCTACCTGTCTGCTTGTTGACCAACTTAATTAGTTTTCCTTTGATGTTCGTCAACGGATGATACTACAGTTATTTTAATTATGCTCCAGAAGGGCAACACCACCAGCTCAAACGAGGTGTGGACCACAAATACCAACTTTAGTTCCCATAAAAGAAAATATTTGATGTTCCACAATGAGATATTTTGAGGTTTCTCTGCCAAGCAGAAAAAGAGGACATCAGTGTCGTTTTCATGCAGTTAAACCAAGTCAACTGTTTTGTATATGTATTTAGTTTCGGTCACACATGAGCATCCATCCGTTAACAGTTTATTTATTGTCACATTAAGTATGTGCCGTAACATGCAAAGTTAACTATAGTCGCTTTATCCTGTTGAGTCTCTGGAGCCTTAAAAGAGGTTCACAGCATCAAATTCAGCAAGTTTGAAGTAAAACGGATAAAAAATTTGTCAAGAAAAGCAAAAAAGAAACAAAGACCTATAGGAGTTTAGTCCAACTAGTTTGGGGACGTGTTTAAAATCACAATAGATAAATTAAAGCCGCAAGCGGCGATGGACGGGTCCTCGCCCTACGCTTGTCGGCCTT
>NW_007579917.1:0-3040 GCF_000690725.1 Stegastes partitus
AAAGAGCCCATATTCTGCCCTTTTTTTCCTCCTCTTTTCGATCAGTGTGTTCTGGAGCTGCTTTGATGGAAAACGTCGACAGAAAACAGCATCAGAACCTGCAGCTCCGACTTCCTTTGCTCGTGTTGCAGATGTAGCTGGACGCTGTGCTGTTTTTGGGTGTTTTATGCCTAAACAGACTAAATCTTTGTGCAGTTTGTTATATTTGCTCATATTAAAGCGCCGCCCGGCCAACTGTGAACCAAATACGGAGTGAAATCTGCTGTTAATAACGTCTGACAGGCCCGCGGGCAAACAGCACGAGAAAACACTGTTTGTTTCAGAAAGTGTTCCAGCAGCAACGTATGATGAAGCTTCCTCTCTGGCTGATTAACCAGCTGCTGCTATGAAACTGTAACACGTTTTATAGAAAAAAAAATCAGCAAAGACGTCAATTAGAGGCAATGTGGGATAATTACGGCCTGTTCTGTGAGTCGTAATTATGAAAAAAGATCTGATGATTGCGAGACAAAGACGATTGTCTGTGACTGTGACGTTGTTTCTGCTGTAGAAGCATCTGAATGTGGAAATTATTGTTATAAATGTGGTGAAAGTGAGGTTCCTCGATATCATGAAAGTTGTCATTTTGAATCATTTTAGGTCATTTTGGTCCAATTTTGCTGCTCAAATTTGGCATTCTGGCCAATTTTGATGAAATTTCAATGGGTTTATTTCCTTTTGGTCAAACTATGAGTCATTTCGGAGAATTTATTTGTTATTTGGGACCATTTTTAAATACTTTTTGCTCACATAAAACACTATGCGTTCATGTCATAAACATTAAACTGCTACGCTACGATACATCCCGTGAAATTGATGCTCAAATTTGGTTATAGAAAAAAAAAACTGTGCTCAGAAATGGTCAAAAATTACTCAGAAATTGTCCTAAGCTACTTTAAATGTGTCCAAAATGTGTTAAAATGCCACATAAAATGTTGAAGATGAATCTAATTTTAAAAGTCCAGCTCACGATGACTCAACACATCTTCCAACATGGCTTTAGATTTGTCCACAATGACTTAAAAATGATTTAGAAATTGCAGAGAGTGATTCTAAACTGCTCCAAAATTGTTCAAAGTGACTCCAATTGTCCAGAAGTTCACCGGCACCACCTACAAATCGTCCACAATGGCTTAAATTTGTCTTAGTCAGGGTTGGTTATAGAGAAAATGAAACCTAAAACCAGATCCAGTGTTCAGACTGAGACACCTGATCTGGTGTCAGGTTCTACCAGAACCCAGATGTGTTGATGAACACGTGACCGTTTTAGGGCTGAAACATGACACCCCCACCGAAGCATGGCGGCGGCAGCATCATGATGTGGGGATGCTTCTAGGCTTGTAAAGGTAGAAGGTAAAGGACGGATACCAAAGATTGATTCTGCACTTTTGTTTGCTGTTCAAACTATGAAGCATCCCATAATATTGATGCTCAAACCTGGACGGATGTAAAACTGATCTGGTGTCAGGTTCTAGCAGAACTCAGATGTGTTCTTCCTCCTAAATGTCATGTGTCTATCTGCTGGACTGACGAAGTTCTGAGGCTCAGAAAAGATGGAAAAAGTCCATTAAAGTGATAAATCTGGACCCTCCTCTGTAGTATGAAGGTAGAACCAAAGAATCTTTGTGCATATGATACCATAACTATGAGCTGGTAAACGCTCTGATTGGCTGTCATTAAAACCTCTGTTTGTCTCTGCAGGTCCACGTGGGAACCTCCCACCAGGAGCAGAGGGTTGTGGGATACCTCACCTGTACGCACCTGCACGCCATAGAAGGTAACTGCGCCGCGTTTGTGTCGCTTCCGAGCCGCCGCTGCTCCGTTCGGGCTGGAAACCATCTTGTGCAGCTACACCATGTGTGATACTGTGATAAATGAAGCATCGGCCTCCCGCTGTTCCCATGGCGACGGCCTCAAGCCGCGCGAGGCGTCACGGATCTATTTAAAGCGCCGCTCGATGCCTCCTCATTTTTTACCGAAGACACGTCTCCCCCCTTCGCTGCTATTCTGGGCCTCTGTCAGCACTAAATATAGCAGAGCTGGAGATGCAGCGGCACAGAGGGCGGAGGGGGAGGAGAGGGGAGGATGGAGGGGGGAGGATAAAGGGATGAGGATGGAGTAAAAAGGGGGAGGATGGAGTAAAAAGGGGGAGGATGGAGGATTAAGGGTTAGGATAGAGGGGGATGATAGAGAGAATGAGGGAAGGATGGAGGGGTGAGGTTAGAGGGGTGAGGATGGGTGGTGAGGATGTAAGATAAAGGGTGAGGAAGAAGTAAAAAGGGGGAGGATGGAGGATAAAAGGTGAGAATGGAGGGGGACGAGAGAGAAGATTAGGGAAGGATGGAGGGGTGAGGATACAGGAGGATGGGTGGTGAGGATGGAGGATAAAGGGATGAGGATGGAGTAAAAAGGGGGAGGATGGGGTAAAAAGGGGGAGGATCGAGGATTAAGGGTTAGGATGGAGGGGGATGATAGAGAGAATGGGGGAAGGATGGAGGGGTGAGGATGGGTGGTGAGGATGGGGAGGATGAGTCGTGGGGATGTAGGATAAAGGGTGAGGAAGAAGTAAAAAGGGAGAGGATGGAGGGGGAAGGCTAAAGGAGGAGGATGGAGGATAAAGGGTGAGGAAGGAGTGAAAAGGGTGAGGATGGGGGATGAAGGGTGAGGATGGAGGATGTAAGGTTGAAGGTGAGGATGAGGGATAAAGAGGGAGGATGGGGGAGGAGCTCGGAGGCCTGATTCTCTGAACTTGTTCTGGTTTTCCAGCAGCAGCAGCTTCGTTGTCTTTGTGCATAAAAACGGTCTCATCTGTAGAAACCAAAGTAGAAATAAAACTGTGACAATAAAATAAAAACACAATCCACGATGGATGTTGTTGTAATGAAGTGATCCACAGAAACCAGCGACGGCAAACAAACGAACCCGGCAGAAGAATAAGACAGTCGGTAAAAACGAAGCAGAAAATGAAAGTAAACACCAACTAAAAACGACAACAAAAAAA
>NW_007579917.1:3928-21750 GCF_000690725.1 Stegastes partitus
TTTAGTCACTATTTGTTTTAGTTTTCAGTCATTTATTTTAGTTTTAGTCACTATTTGTTTTAGTTTTCAGACATTTATTTTAGTTTTTAGTCACTATTTGTTTTAGTTTTCAGACATTTATTTTAGTTTTTAGTCACTATTTGTTTCAGTTTTCAGTCATTTATTTTAGTTTTAGTCACTATTTGTTTCAGTTTTCAGTCACAGTTTGCTGTAGTTTCCAGTGATACCGTGTTCCAGTCGACTGTTGGATTTCTGGTCACATTCACCACGTTTCTTGTCCAGTCTCTGTTCCGAGTGCAGGATTCATAATATTCAGCCCTAAATAAACACTTTTCCTCACATCCACACTAAACGTACAGAAAAAAAAAAAAAAACCCGCCTCCACAGCTTCGGCTCGATCCAACACTAGAAGAAAGAGAAATTACATTTCACATGTACTTGAGCGCGGTAATCAAAGCCAGACCTCCCACGCTGCCACCAGTTTTCAACACCTCTTTGTTTTTTTACACTATTCAGCTGTTGTTTCTCTTCATGTTTTCACCCGACGCCTCCTGAACTCACCTCCTTCACAGAAAAAAAAACAGTTTGTCAGATTCACCGAAGGACAAAACCGGTCCGGAACCGTTTCAGTGTTACGTCGCTAATTTTAGAAAGTAAAAGAGCAAGAAGCTGGTTTTATTCCTACTATTGTTGTAGATTTAAAGGTTACGACAGAGTTTAGATTTGTTTTTACTGCAGGTTGGCTGTTTTAGTTGTAGCGTGTTAGTCTTTCCTTGCTTTTGATTTTGTTTTCTGTCGTTTTCAGTCACAGTTTTTTTGTTTTCTGTCATTTTCAGACACAATTTTTTCTGTCACTGTTTGTTTTCAGACCCTGTTTCATTTAGGTTTTCGGTCACTGTCAGTTTTTGTTTTCAGTCTCTGTTTAGTGTCACGTTTTAGTCACTGTTTCTTTCGGTTTAGCTCGCCAACAGGTTTTACCCTCCTGAGAGCAACACCGTGGTGTCATATCACGTATTTAGTCACTGTTGTATGTCAGTATTTTTCTGGTTGTTGTTTTTTTTTTTTTTTTTTTGGTTTTTTGTTGTTTTTTTAGATGCTGTTTTCTGTTTTTAGTCGCTGTCTTCTCTCACTGCTCAGTCCTTGTTAGTTTTTGTTTCTGCTGTTTTTAGATGTTTGTTTTTAGTTGCTGTTTTTTTTTGCAGGTTTCAGTCGCTGTTTGCTTTTGTTTTCTTTTTCGTTGTTGTTGTTGTTTTCTGTCATTTTCAGTGGCTGCTTCCTGTCGTTTTTAGATTTCGTTTCCTGTCATTTTTAGTCAATGTTTATTGTAGTTTTCAGCCACCATTTGCTTTTGTTGTCAGTTGTTTTTTTGTTGTTGTTGTTATCAGTTTTTCAGCTTTTGTTCTCTCTCACTGTTACTTCACCTCACTTTTGTAGTACCTGTAATTGTAATAACTGTATTATGAATTACCTGTACCATGCATTAACTGTATTTATATTACCTGTATTTATATTGACCGTCTCTGTGTTTCCTGTCCTGTACCTGTCCAGGTGACGCGTCCGTTCGCTGTGAGCAGCTCGACCTGCTGCTCCAGTGGGGAGCCGAGTTCCGTCAAACCTCGTCCCGTCCCGCCGAAGGAGAGAAGGTTCTGGAGGACCTGGTGGCCTTCGACGTCGTCCTCGGAGACCTGAACTTCGACAACTGCTCGTCAGGTACCGCCCGCCCGATCAATAGGCTCTGATAATCACCAATAATCAGCTCCGGGGATGTTGTTTCTGTTTTTCCTGTTTGGGGACTAAAAATTGTGTCTCTGTGTTTCCAGAGGACAAACTGGAGCAACAACATGCACTTTTTACTCAGTACAAAGACCCGTGTCGCCTCGGGCCGGGAGAGGACAAACCCTGGGCCCTGGGTAACCACACACAGACACACAGACACACAACAACACAACACACAGACACACACCCTGCAGGGGGCAACTTTAGATTGTGTAGCTGCAGGTAGATTGTGTAGTTTTTCAGGTTTCACTTTGTGTGTCGTGTGAACCTGCAGAACCTGAACAGAACTCCTGGTTTGTGTGTGTTTCTGTGAACAGGGACTCTGTTGGACCCCAGCGGTCTCTATGACGACGACGTCACCTCACCTGAGAGTTTACAGAAGTGAGTCTCACCTGAACTCAGACCTCAAACCGCTGAACCCAACTGTGTGTTTAGTGTAGTTTAATCATTAGCATGTAATCATTAGTGTTATTGTTATTATTACATTTAAGACACTAGTGACCTTAGATTTGTCGTCTGAATTGTTCCGGTGGATCCGGTGGGTCCTGGTGGTTCTGTCTCTGACTGTGAACTCGTGATCCGTCAGGCTGATGGAGAACGAGGAGGGCAGGAAGGAGTATCTGGTGTTTCCTCCCAGCAAGAGTCAGTGTCCAGCCAGCAGCCAGAAGGGCCGAAAGATCCCCCTGAAGGGCAACGGACGGAGGATCGACTACATCCTGTACAGCGACGAGGGTCTGCAGCCGGACTGGAAGCTGGTGGGTGGAGCAGCCGGTCCACGGCCCAGTTCTGTTTGGGTCATTCTGTACTAGAACTAACGAATCTCACAAAAAACACGTTTGAGTTCTGTTTCAAACCTGCAACCAGATCAGTTTTACATCCATCCAGGTGTCACAGTCTGAACACTGAAGCTGGTTTTTGTTTATTTTCTTTGTAACTCTCTGAAACTTTGAGCACTGATATTATGAGATGTAAAAAATTGTGACACAAATGACCGAAATGTGACACAAAATATGCAAAATTTGATGCAAAAGGGCCCAAATTATGCAAAAATTATCACAAAAAGATGCAAAACAACCAAAATATGACACAAAATGACCAAAAGTAATGCAGTAAAACACAAACTAATTTAAATTTGATGGAAAATGACCAGAAAGTGGTTTGAAATGATCACAAAAAATGCAAAACAGACTCATTTTGATGCAAAGCCACCAAGATTATGCAAAAATGATCACAAAAAGATGCAAAACAACCAAAATATGACACCGAATTTCACACAGAATGATCAAAAGTAATACAGTTTGAACACAAACAACTACAAATGCTAACAAAATGTGACATAAACTGACCAAAATGTGATGTAAAATCATTTCAATTTGATGCAAAATGACCAAAAGTGGTTTGAAATTTCCACAAAAACATGCGAAACAGACAAATTTTGATACAAATCTACCTAAATTTGATGCAAAATGGCCCAAAATTATGCAAAAATGGTAAAAAAAAATATGTAAAACAACCAAAATATAACCAAAATACAGAACAGACTAATTGTGAGCAGCAGGTGGCGCTGTGCTGCTCCCATTCTGTCCTCTGCTCAGTTTTTCTGGTTTAAAGCAGCACAGAAAAGAAGCTGAGAGTCTGAGATCTGAGCAGCAGAATGAGGGCAAAGCTGTCAAATCACATCATTTACATCCAGAGCTGCTCTTCTTCTCCCGTCTGACCGTTCAAACGCAGTCTGCTGCCGCCACCTGCTGGCAGGAAGCAGGAACAGCATCCCAACTGAGTTCAATCAGAGGAAAGTCGTTGCTGCAGACGAGCTTCAGAGTTTAAGTTCTGTCAAACATTTGGGCCAAATTTAGAAGATTTCACCTGTTTTCAGAGCTTTTATCTTTTCATCCTCACAAAAACCTGTGGAGCCATTTTAAAGGTTCAACATCTCCAGAAATAAAACTCCAACAGCCATGAAATGTGGTGAGGACTCAGACGGAATAGTTTATATCAGATCAGGATGATTGGATGGATCCAGCAGAGAACACAGTTTTAATTACTGGACTTTGAAAATGGAAAAAACTCAAATTTTTGGGTCCAAAATAACTCAAGGTTGTCAAAAATGACAATAATAAATAATAATAACAGGCTCTTGAACATTAAACCAGGCTGGTGTTGATCCCCAGAAGGTTCCTGTAAAACAAGATGCAAAGACTTTTTTGTCTTCTTCACATTTTTCTCTTCTACTGGGTTTATTAAAGCTAACATCAGCCCACAGCGCCACCTTCTGACCAGAGTACACAACTGATTTTATCAACTCTACAGCAGTTGACAGAAACAAGACACATTTTCTTACATATTGTTCATATTTTATTTCAATTCCTGTCCAGAACTCCCTCATAGTAATTGTTTGTTCCAAATTTTAAACTACAGATCTATTAAGAATATCTAAACAGCCGATGTCACATTAATAAATGTAAATAAGGCCACGTCTACATGTAGCTGGGTATTCACAAAAATGGATCTATGGTTTCAAAAATAACATCGTTCACACCAGGTTGTTTTCACAAAAATCTTCGTTTACACAAACCCGCATCAACACGTCGTTAAGAGCTGCCAAACCTGTAGGGGGCAGTGTAACGACAAGCGTAAAGCCATGCTAGCCAATCAGAATCCCGACAAATGGCACAAATTACTTTATTCCGTCTCCTTGTGTCTACATGCAAACATAAAGACGGAACGTTTTTCCAAATCTCCACTTTGACCGGGGTTTTCAGATACGATCGCTTTCGGTGACTCGTAGCTTCGATTACGTGTAAACAAAAGGCCCAGATGCATTGAAATATCACTGTTTTTGCTGCGTGTAAACAGGGCCTAAATCATGACCTGTACAGTTTCACAGCTTCAAGATTCCCTGAAGCCTCTTTCTATACAGTGGATGTGAACTTCTCAGCAGGTTGGAGGATCCAGTTTGCAGCTTTGGAGGATAAAACCTGACTTCCTGTGTTTCCCCCTGCAGGACTTGGAGGAGTTCAGCTTCGTTACTCAGCTCGCCGGCCTCACCGACCACCTCTCCGTGGCCATGAGACTCGCCGTGTCCACCGGAGAGGACGAGCCTTAGATCCGCCGCCGAGCTTCGGCCGGGAAAGAATTTTTAAAAATTACTGCCAAGAGAAGAGAAGAAGACCGAAGAGTTTACAGACGTGGAGCCGCGGAGGAGGACGGACGACGGGCCGAGCAGCAGGAGTTCAACTCTGCAGGGAAGAGACGAGCGGGAACGTCAAGCTTAGGATCCGGAAAGATGCTCATCTTCCCCGGTAGACCACCGACAACCACCGGACTGAACAGCGCCCCCCGCTGGCCTGGATCCGCCAGGCTCATTTACAGTGAAGTGTTTGATGTAGCGACGCTCCTTTGGCCAGTTTTCGTGTCCGTCTGGTTTTCTCAGACTCTTCCTCCTTCAGGATGCTGCTGTTTGTGTATAGACGGGCCTTCACTGACCGTCCTTCACCTTCCTGCTCCCACGTCAGTCCAGGAACCTCAACAAGTGTCTTTCTTTTCTAAAAAAAAAAAAAAAAAAACAACAACGACAAAAAAAAAACGAGTCTTTTAAACGAGAAAAATCATTTCTATTGTCGCCACCTTTTTATAGGGAGTTTAATGCCTGTTTATTACTATACGGTTTGTTTCTAAGAGTCTAACGGGACACGAGGTCGGATGTGAAGCATGTTTTCTCGGTCGGACACTTCCTGGTGAGGCTTTGCTGATGCATGATGGGAAACGGTGTCAGTTTACATTATAGCGGCTTGTTCGAGTCTGGATGCCTCGAGATAAAAGCGTTTTTTTTTGTCCCAAAACACGCACCTGCATGTTCGACACAAAGGTGTGCACGGAAACACACCGGGGAGCTACACAACAGACACACACCTCAGACGGAGGGTTTTCATTGGACGTTTATCCTCTGGCGGCCATGTTGGAGGTCCTGAAGTGACATCATGTGACCCGGCTGTCTGAGAGACGCCTGATTGGATGTTGTCGGGCGGTAAATAGCTGCAGATCGTACAAACGGCGGGAAGGTTTCACCTGGAAGTAGCTCAGCAGGTTGGAGTTTATCTGATTGTTGAGAAACAGGAGCTGATGATGGAGACGACCTCCTGCTGAGGTAGCTCACGCATGGAGCAGTCATTTAACCCGACAAACCAAACACAGAATGGAAATGCAAGTAAACACAGTGAGTAAAACACAGAGGGAAAAACAGCCAATGAAAAATGACAAGTTGAAAATAACAAGTAAGATGTTAAATGAAATACGGCGAGTGGCGTCGGGCAGGTGGAAAACGGTGAATAAAAACACAGAGTGAAGAACAGCAAGTAAAAGACGGTGAGCAACAAACATAGAGGGAAAACGATGGTGGGAAAAACAGGAAATGAAAAATGGCAGATAGTAAACAGTGAAGGAAAAACTGAGTAAAAACCACAGGAGGAAAAAAAAGCGAGAAAGTTTGTGATTAAAATAACGACAAGGGAAAAAAAGTGAGTAAAACACTGTAAGTGGAAAAACAGTGAGTGAAAGAACAGAGTGATAAATGGTACAATGAAAAACAGCAAATCTGAAACGGTGAGTGATATCAGACAAGTGAACAGTGAATAAAAACTGAGTTTAAAAAAACGCAGCGTGAACAGCAAGTAAAGGACAGAGAGTAAAAAAAACGAAGGCAAAATCAGTGATTAAAAAATGAAAGTAAAAAACAATGATAGGAAAAGAGAAGACAGCAGAGTGGAAATCAGTGAGTTCAATCAGTTCAATCAACAGCAATTTAGAAATTTAAAAAAAAAGAGTGAGTGACCAACATAGAAGGAAAACGATGGTGCGAAGAAAAGGAAATGAAAAATGGCAGGTGGTAAACAGTGAAGGAAGAACAGTGAGCAAAACCAAAAAACAACAGAAAAAAGTGAGTAAATCAGACTGGAAATCAATGAATAAAACACTGAAAGGTAAAGACAGTGAATGAAAAGCAGTGAACAAAAAAACAGTTTAACAATAAATAAATAAAAAAGTGTTAAATACAAACAGCAAATCTGAAACAATGACTGAAAAAAAGTGAGTAAAAAAACAGCAAATCCAAAGCAGTGAGTTGAAAAACTAAACTAATGACAGTTTGAGGCTCTAACTAAAGTCAAGTCACTGTTTTTTGTTTTTTGAGCCAAACTGATTGATGTTAGGAGCCTTTAATATTAAATCTAATATAAATCAACCTGAATTAGCATCAGATGTTCTCCTCCAGAACCCAAACACCGACTTTTATTCCAGTTTGGAGGTTCTGAACCTCAGATAAGAACCTGCTGAGCTGCTGCAGGTGAAGCAGCTTCCACCTGAACACCTGTTTGGACCGATAACATGCAGCCGATTCTGTAGCGGTGCGGTTAGCGGGCGTCCGATTGGTCCGCGGATATCACAGGACGAAGCACAGCCATATTGTGACGCAACTGCAAAACCTCACGACGCCGTAAAAAAAAAAAAAAACACCCGCGGACGCCACGAAAACACAACACGGACTCACAACTGTCCCAAAGATGAACACAGGAAACACGGAGACAGGAAGGAGGATGAAACTACAAAACTACAAAACTTCAGGTGTGTTCAGACTGAAAGTAGCTTCAGAGGAAAACAAACCGGGTTTGTCGCCGTCCGGCAAAAACTTCTCCTCCAAAAATATTCTGTTATTCTCTTAACTCACGACATTTTCCAAATTCATCAAATGGCTTCCCCAAAACAATTTGCAATTTTTGTAGTTACAAGCAGTTGAAGATGCTTTTAAACCACATTATTTGTCTTTAAGCTCTGAACTCTGAGCAGTTTCAGTCCCGCACCTCTAACTTTGGTTAAATATCACAATTGTAAGCTCAGATTTGGGCTCGTTTTGCCAAAAGACGGTCAGAAAGTTGCAAAATGTTGTATTTCAAGGGATTTTTTTTAAGATGATGCACCTTTGAAATGGAGTTTTGTGATTCAGAGGGTTAAAGTCACCTCAAAGTTCGACCCAAAATCATGATGAAGAAACCCCGAACGCGAACTGCTGCTCGGTCTGAACACACCTCTTTTAGATTTCTGCTCCTCTCACCTGTCCGAGATTAAAACCTTTCTGATGTTGACGCTGTTACGCCGACGATCCGTAACAGAAGCAGCCGAACATGGAGTCAAACAGCTGAAACCGTCCCGACGCTTCCTGCCGAGCGACCGAAAACGATGCTAATCCAACGGCTGAAAGTTCGGTCTTAAAGGCAGTCGAGAGGAAAAACGAGCGAGAAATCAGATTAAAATGTTTACCCGCCAACTTTTAGCGACTTATTTTCAAAGTTCCAAATGTTTTTTATGATGTTAACGTTGTTTTTTTGACACCTTTGAAATTGGGATTCTGGCGAAAAAAAACATCGTTGAACCAAATCTGAATATTTCGCAGGTGAAGAAGTTATTTAAATAGTTAAAGTTCAGGTTTATTGGTTCTGTCTGCTCCTTTGCTTGTGTAAGAACATGCAAATGAGTTTTTAAGGTCACAAAAATATCTGTGATTTCAGAAATGGCGGCCATCTTGAAAAATAGTTTTCATGCGGCGGAAACATGAGACAGTTTTGGAGGTTTGCTATGCAGCACGTTTGGTTCGTTCTCCCCTAAAAATGTCCTAAAAGAGGTTCTACGGGGTTCTTGTGGTCACTCAAAGGTCCAGGTCGCCTTAAAACAAACAAGGCCCCAGAGTGGAAACCAGATATTGTTGAATAGCTAGCGATGGCGGCTTCGCTAACGTGCTAACATGTTAACCCCAGACCTCCAGGTGAACCAGGACGCGTGTTCAGACGCTGTTTGTCTTCATGGTCCGATCGATGTTTACAACAGTTTGTAGTCACTGAGAGGAGATTTACAGTCCACGTTCAGCACCGAGTGTGTGTGTGTGTGTGTGTGTGTGTGTGTGTGTGTGTGTGTGTGTGTGTGTGTGTGTGTGTGTGCACGTTTGGGCAGCTCGTTGTGTGTTGATTTATCAGTACAAATGTGCCAGCTGGTGTTTCTGAGCTCCACAATAACACAGCGAGAAGATTCTGCAACGTACCGGGTCATTCCATCTAAAACCAACCAACCAACCAACCAGAACCTCCTCAGAACCAGATGATCCTTTTACCTGCAGGAACTTTATGTAATGAAGTAAAGTTCTACCTTCATACTGTGAATATTTACAGAGTTCTAGTGGAGGGTCCAGATTTATCACTTTAATGGACTTCTTTCATCATTTCTGAGCCTCAGAACTTCATCAGTACAGCAGATAGACACATGACATTTAGGAGGAAGAACACATCTGAGTTCTGGTAGAACCTGACACCAGATCAGTTTTACATCCGTCCAGGTTTGAGCATCAATATTATGGGATGTTTCATAGGTTGAACAGCAAACAAAAGTGCAGAATCAATCTTTGGTATCCGTCCTTTACCTTCTACCTTTACAAGCCTAGAAGCATCCCCACATCATGATGCTGCCGCCGCCATGCTTCGGCGGGGGTGTCATGTTTCAACCCTAAAACAGTCACGTGTTTATCTCCTGTGTTAACAAAGTTATGAGGCTCAGAAATGAACGTGTTTGTAGAATGAAGGTAAACCTTTGCATGACTTCATTAAATATGTTTTCTGATAATTCACCAGAGAAAACTTTAAAAAGTGCATTCTGGGTAAACTTTCACGGCTCATATCAGCATGTGTCACAGGTGGTTGGAACAAGTTCTAGACAATGGAAGGATCATTTTTACCCCCGTTTGATACCAGGATAATGTTCCTGCATCGATTCCTCTTTGGGTTTATTGATTTTTCATGGAATGACCCGTCGGCTGTTCTGTCACGTATGTTCGTTTCTACATACAGTCACCTGGCTGCTGTGACACTCACTATGTCTCATGTTGTTATGATTATTATGACTAATATATTCTTCTTATTACTAAGGTTTCTATCTGTGCTTCACTATGTCTTTTTTATTACTATTATTATTTTATTATTTTTTACTATATTCGCAGATCATCACTCCTCTGCTTCAGGTGAACCAATTAGATCAAATCTGAGATGATAAATATTCGTGTAAAGTGACAGAAAGGTGCCTGCTCAGAGGGTAAATCAGGGTTGTACGGGTGTAGATTTCAGGTGGGACAATGTCAGCATTAGAACATTCGTTTATCCCCCAAAGAAAAACACAACGTTTACTTACGGTGCCTGAATTTTGTATTTTCCTTCACATACAAGTCATTTCCAGCATAGATCAGTGCAAAGAAGACACAATTTGGTGCAGAAAAGATCACTAGGATGCAGGAAATGTAGGGTTTGCTGCTTAATGTTTCCCCCCATTTGTTAAATCTGTGCTCATGAAGTTTTAGTTTTGAGGAAATAATTCAGTAACCTTTTAATAACCTTTACTTTTTTAAAATGTCCAGTTTGTTTCACGATATCTGAATACTGTTCATCAGACATAAAAGCAGTGGGACTAATTAAAAGCTGGAACGTGGAGGTGATTAATTTCACAGTTTGTGTTCTCTTTTGTTTTTGTAATTGTTCCATTTTTGCATATTTCTGATTTAAATGTGAAGTTGTAACGGCACAGTTTTGGTTTGTGTCGAGTGTTAAAGCTGAGCTGCAGCCCTGAAACTGGTGAATATGATGATGGAAATACGACTAAAAACTGTTTGGAGTTACATCTAAATGTCAAAATAGAACGATGATGTGGACGACAGGGACAGAGTAATAATAGTATGAAGTGTAACAACGGGGAATAAAAGCTGTGAGGAAGTTTGTTTTGGAACACAAAGAGTAAAACTGGTGTTGTGTTCTGACACTGGGATTTATTTTATGGGCAAAAATATGTACATGTGACCTAAAAAAGTCCTAAAGATCTAAGTGTGTCAACTAAAGTCAGCTGGAGTCTGGTTTTCTTTTTTAATTCTTGAAGATGAATTCAGCTTCATCCAAGAAGACACCAGCTATCAGGTACTTATAATGCCGTCCTGAGATCCCGCCCCAGGCAGTTTTTACCATCGTTTACACTTTGAATCATGTGACTCATAGGTCTTTACCAAACTATGTGAGCTGGAGGTGAGAATTAATACCCCGGACGCCCCACCAGTCAGTTAGATCTACACCTACGCAGATGACACTGTTATTTATACATCAGTCCAATGAATTAAAATTCTATAATGTTCTCTTTTCTCTACAAAATTTGTTTTCAAATTACAGTCTTGTACATATTAAGTCTATGTAGGTGATCACAACTGTAGGTTATAAGAGTCCTGAGTACTTAAGTAGACGTTTTTTGTTTTTTAAATGTTTCACCTTTACCCGAGAGGAAACCACTTATCAGGTGCTTATAATGCAGCCCTGAGTTCCCTCCCCAGGCAGTGTCACCATCATCAGCACCTTGAATCGTGAGTTAATGAACTGTGAGCCATGATAGTTGGAGTTGGTCAGTTAGAACTTATCTTGGATAAAGATGAAACGTCCTCAATTAGGAAAAAAAAGAAGCCCAGTTGTTTTTAACTGAACTACTTAACATCACCCTGCAGCACTGAGAATCAGCACTGACTAAACATGTATAAAAATTTGTTTTAAAACTATTTTTGTAGAAGAGAAACTTTGGATTGCAGAGAGCTTTCATTTTAGTCCAGTTGTACCGATGTATAAAAGACAGTGTCATCGGCGTAGAACCGAACAAAATAATTAGAACTCATTTCTGGAAGATTGTCAGTAGAAATTTTAAAGGTTTGGGCCTTAAAATAATCACCATGTGACGTATCAGTCCTGGATCAGGGCTGGTTAGTGTCAACAGATGAAGAGTAATTATTTATTTGTGCAATAATTTTAGCACCTTGTACGATTCTAAAATTCCCAAAATAATTTCCGGTCTGATTGGTCACCAGGCGAATACAGTGTTAATAGACCAGGGATCTGCCAAACACATCTTTGACATTTGTGCCCATGTTCATCAGTTTTTTAAAAAAACTCTTTTTTGGTGCGCCGCTGTCCAGATTTAACATTTTTCAACACTTTCCCTGGATAGTTAGATCGTTGCTAGCGACAATCAAGGCAACCAGAATCAGCTGTTCGTAAACTCAGAGTGATTTCCGTCTGAGGAGCTTCACCTTCACCACTCGAACCTTAACGCCAACACCGGGCCAGAAATTAGATTATCTTCATAGCCACCTGAGTTATTATTTAATTAGAGCTGCAGCGAATCATCAATTAGCTGTAAACTGTTAATCTCCAACTATTCTGGTAAACGGTTTGAGCAATCTAGTTTCTTTGCTCCTCTGTGACTGTAAACTGAAGATCTTTAGATTGAACAAGACCTTTGGGGAAACTCTGATCCACATTTATAGACCAACAGCTGACTGATTGACCCAGAAGATAATCTTATAAGTGACGATAATATGGACACCAGAACATTTGGGTTTCTCTGGTGCCGAATGCTGCAGCCAGTTCATCCTGCAGATTATAGAATAGAAAGGCCAGATATGGAGGGTTTAAAACAATCACATGCGATCAGCCGTGTCTATATTGAGTTTATGTCTGAATCCCTGAAATATTCTGGTAATTTGATCCGGTTCTGGTACCAGTCGCTGCCTGCTTCAGTCCAGAGTCACCGAGGCCGAGTTCAGCTTTTAGCATGTTCTGTAATAAAGCTTCAGGCTTGTAGTTTAGTAGAAGCGACGCCTCACTCTGCTTCCTTCTCTGGTTTGTATTTTCTATGATTTCATGTTTTTTTTTAATCGATTCTTGTCTTTAAATGGGGAAGTTTATCGACAGTTGTTTCTCTCTCTGAGCTCCTTCAACAAACTGCTGATTTTTCTTCTGCTTTTCTAAAGAAACTAACTTTCCCTCTCAGCGTGTCTCTGTGTCGTTATTTCATTCACTGGTGGCTTCAGACTGTGTTTCCTCTTTTTCTAACGTGTAATAAAGTCTGTGACATCGAAGCTAACGAAAAAAGGACGCGGTGGAAGAAGTGCCTCTGAGGAGTTCTTCTGCTTTCAGGGGAAGAAGTTTGGTGTTAACACTTGAACGCAGCTCTGTGAGGAAAACGCCCTGAAAGACTGAAACTACAGTCGGATCAGATAAACGCCGACTGGAACCGTGTCAAATGTTCAGTTCATTGCCGGATAATTTCCCAGCTGAGGTGAGAATACTGGGATATTTTAGGATTCTCCTTCTTCTAATGTACAAACACAGCTTTTTTATTTTTTTGCATGAATAGTTGATCAACTAATAGTTAAAATAATGATGAACTTGTGTTGTTTTAATCGGTTTAGTGTTTACAGTTTGTTTTGCCGCCGACATGTGGCCAGAAAAACTAAACCCAAAGAGTTTTCTCATGGTTTTTGGTTCCCCGTCGGTCCTGCTTTAAACCACAGCAGCTGTTCACCGTGAAACATCTGGAAAACCTCCAACAAAACACAGTCAGCTGGTGAATGCAGTCCAGATGTTTGCAGATAAACGCGCAGATTTTCTCCAGGAGGCCAATAAAAGCTGATGTTTCTTAATTTCTGCTGGATTTAAACAGAAACAGGTGACAAACGCTTTATACTGAACTTTGTACGTCGTGTTAATGAGTTGAAAATGTGTTTTTCTATCAGTTAGAGCAGCTGATTGATCCTGTGAAGATCTCTGATTGGTCGACTGGTTTTGTTCCATTGGATATTAGATATTGAGCCAATCAGACAGTTTATTCAGCTTTCCCGAGCTTTCAACAGTGAATACTGTTTATTTTATTACACGTTTTTGCTGGAAAATTGTAAAAACCTTAAATTCATTTTATTAAAAGACAAAAAAAAGACTTAATTTATTTATAGCTTTAGTTTTTCTTTTTTAAATCATATTTATCTTGTCATTAAGAAGAGATTCGTCCAACTTAAACCCACCAGGCTTCATGAAACCACCAGAACTGTCCCGTTACTGGGGGTTTGAGGTTGTGAAGTTGAGAACACTGCTGTTTTGTTTTTGTTTTTTTCATTTCAGTCTGAGCTTTATTCAGTATTTCCTCATCTCACAAAAAACCTGCAGGCAAGAGTCATTGAGTCGCTGTTGCATTATGGGAAATGTAGGATCAACTGTTTTCTTCCTCATCTTCCTTCACAGCAGGCTGATAAAGCAAAGTTATCACACAGACGATAAAACAAGCAGCAGTTTGTGGTTTATTTTTCCTCACTGTGACTCATTTTTAACTTCAGTGCAGCTTTATGTGAACCTTGAAGAAGGAGAAATGATGTCTTGTGTCAGTAGGACACAGTTAGAATGATGGACAGAAACATTTCTTTGGTTATTTATTTAACAAAAATGTAGAATCAGGGTCCGACGTGGTAGAACACTGCCTGTAGTTCACCTGAATCAGAACCAGGAGGGAAGGAAGTTCTGTTTTTTAACAGAACGTTTAAATGAGACATGTAGGCTAAAGTGATTTAGATGAAATATCACAAATTTAAGCTCAGATTTGTTTATTTTCTGAAGTGTACGTCACATATAACACATTCCAGGACCTTCATGACATTAAAATGCTGTGATATGTTCTGTTTTTACAGCTCTTGGCTCTGACAGGTGACGTAATTTCTATTATTCTTTAAAGATATCAGATCTTTCACACCTACAGGTGACTTCAGGAGTTCAGAAGGTTGAAATAAACTGGATTCATTCTTTCACAACACGTATAAATAAGGATTATCAGTCAGGATATCTCGACTTCTTCTGCTTCAACTTTTCATAACTTTGAATAAATCTGTCGTCCACAGTCCAGCAGATTAACAGGAAACAGAATCATCATCATTTTGTTGTGTAACTGTTGTAAAATCCATCAGACTCCTTGAACGTGACGACCCTCCACCTGGACACTAGGTGTCGCTCTTTTCTTTTTCAGAGCTGAAGGAGGTTCATCAGCTGATGAAGCCTCAACTTGGTCCAGTGGTTCATCTGCATCAAACCAACACCGTCAGCATGGTTCTTTAGTGCACAGTTATGTAGTTTTTGTTAGAATAAATCTAATTTAGTCACCACACAGTTGTTGTCTCCTTGTTTTTTGTTACAGTTTTTTAACCAGGCTGGAACAAGTGACAGTAATTTTTGTAGGCCGTCAGATTGATCCTCTGCACCTTCAAACTGCAGCAGCAAAGGTGAAATATGATGAAAATGATGAATGTATTCAACAAATCTTACTACTGAATAAAGAAACAAACTTTTTGGAACTTGAGCTGCATCAATTTTTAAGTAGTTTTGTGTCTTTGGTGTCATTCTGAGTGTCGCTGTGGTCATTTAGTGTAGTTTTCTATGTTTTTAGTGTCACTTTGTGAATTTTGAACATCATGTTGTCACTCTGTTTAGTCATTTTGTGTCTTTTTGGTCTCATGTCTTTGATGTAATTTTGTCTGTCTTTGTGAAATTTTGTCTCTTCTGAGTTGCTCTTTTTCTTTGTTGGTCATTTAGTGGCTTTAGTTTGTCCTAATTTCTTCATTTCTCGTCCCTTTGTGCATCTTTTGGTCATTTGGATCACGTCATGGTATTTCTGTGTTTCTTTGGATGGGGTTTGTGGTTTTCTTTTGGTCAATTTGTATGCCTTTGGTATCATTTTCCATCTTTTTTTTGTCATTATGACAGGCTACAATAAATATTTAGGGCTTTAAGATAAAAAATATTTGAATTAAGACCTTTTAAAATATATTCACAGTATTATCTCTAGGAAATTTATTCCAGACCTGCAGATGTCCGGCTTTAAACTCAGGCGGAGTGTTTGTGAACACACCTCTGCTGACAACAGCCAACTATCCCCGCCTCCCGACATCAACAACCAATCACAATGACGCACATGATCAGCCGGCCCATTTGATTGGCTGCTGTCAGTGTAACCCCCGGAAGTTTGCTGTCACTAATAGCTGCAGGATGGAAAGCTTAGCTGCTTTTCTCTGAAAGGTTAGTGGCACAGGGACACTTTTACTGGTAATTTTAATTAACACAACGTGTGTCATATATTCGCTACATCTGAGTGTTTCATGTAAATTAATTTCAGTTGGAGAAACACGAAAACGATGTGCTTTTGCTCGTTAGCGTTAGCTTAGCCTCTGGTTGTGCTAACCATTGATGTTTACAAAAGTACATTAACAATTAATTGTGTCCTAACAGCACTTACAGCTGTTATGGAATTATTTCTAGACTCCTAAAAGACTCTTCTAATCATCCGGACTGAAACATATCCGGTCCACTAACTGACAAAGAACATTTTTAGCTCGATTTCCAAGTTGCATCCTTCATTTAAAACACAGATGATGCGCTGGTTAGGATCATAGAAAGCAGAGTCACAGCTTCAGGAAAAGGGTTAAACCTTTAATTTACTACTCTGTAAACTGAATATACTGTCATCCAGGTGGTTAGAAGAGTCTTTAAGTTTTCTAGAAGTGGCTTCAGAGCAACTAAGTGTTTCAAACATCATACATTCATAAACAAAGTTCTCTCTGTGACCTGAAGGATTGTCGCTGCTGGAGGAGCTGAAACAGGATTTTGTTTAGTTTATTTAACCAGGCAGACATCTGCAAGTGAGCTAGAATATTAAATGCTGCTTTTCAGTGTCTTTTTTTTTTTATCTTATGTGATACAGAACACAAACAAAGACCTGAAACAAACAGATCAGCAGCAACTGGCCAAACATCATCAATCACTTTTCATATTTAAGCTACTAACGTGTTTTGAAAGACAATAAAAGCAAAAGCTGGTTTACTTTAATGTAGTTAAGCTGGCTACATTTAATTTGTTTCATATGTTTTTTTTAGCCTTTTATTTAGAAATTATTTGCAAAAACCATAATTTGCAAAACACCTCACCACCACCACTGCTGCTGTGGGTAGATTTTAGTGGACAAAGTGGAATCTAGTAACTCTGAGGAGTTACTCTTTTGTTGGATTTGCAGCAAAATGTGACTTTAGAAGTTGCCAATATCACTAATCTGAAACTAATAGAGGCCTATAATGAACAAACAAACCAAAAAAAGCAATTTAATTGTGATTTTTTGTCCTGTTTTTGTCAGGATTTCCTCAACATGTCAGCCGTCTTTGTCACTTTGTCTTTAAAAATAACTATTTAAGTTATGACTGCTGTGACTTTAGTTTTTGTGGCTTTGAATTTGCTCGTAGAGTATTTTTAATTTTAGATTTATCCTCTGGTCCATTCAGGTCGGGTCTGGCTTTGCTTGTATCTGGCTTTTTATTTTTAAAATTAATAGTGATGTAAATTAAGATGTTCGCATTGAGTTTTGGTTGGTTTTTATTGGCTTGAGCTATATGCAAATATATTGTAGTTATTGTGGCAGATCCTGGTTTGGGATCTCACACTCGGCCATATTGAGATTTTGCTAATATTTTCATGAGTTGTTCAGCTCTAGTTTTGGACCCGTAGACGCCTCAGCGCTCCCTTCATGTGAACATAATGACATCATGTGTGACTGCAGTGCATCATGGGTAACACAGAGAGCGTGGTGGTGCAGAAGCGTCTGGCCCGTTTCCGCCCCGAGGAGCGTCCTGTCGTCGAGGGAGTCTTCGACCGGCTGCAGGGTGGAGCTGGAGGGCCTGCAGGGAAAACGCTGACGCTGGAGATGCTGCAGGTGAGACTGTTGAACCCTCTGAACTCTGTCCCGTCACATTTTCCTCACTGTGGGTTCAATTTTCACTGCAATATAAAGACCTCCATGGAGACAGGAAGAAGAAGTACAGAGAACTCTGGCATGTCACAAATTACACAAACTGAAATCATAAAAAAAAGAAAAGAAAGTTGCATTTCTTTGATTGTTTATTTAATTTAATAAAAGCTGGAACCAACACGCCCAACGTGTTTCCAAGTGAAAAATTGAATTGAATTGAATTGAAAAGTGTCTGCAGGTGTTGATAAAACTGGGAAAAATTGTGGCTACTTCAGATATTTTACTGTCCACATTTTTTATTTGTTTCCATGTTTAAACACTGCCTGCAGTTCTTCTAATTTCCTCCTTCAAACCAGGCGCCTGTGAGCAAACCTGGA
>NW_007579917.1:23430-25775 GCF_000690725.1 Stegastes partitus
TTCTTTTCTGCTTGTTAACAGTTGTTTTGTGCAGCTCTCTGGTCATTTCTTGTTAGTTTTGGGGTTTTTTTGTGTCGCTTTGTAGTAATTTGTGTGTGTTCATGGTCATTTGTGTTATTTTTTGTTGTTTTGTGTCTGTTTGTAGTAATGTGCATCACTTTGTGGTCATTTTGCGTTACTTTTAGGTTCTTATGTGCTTGTTTTGTGCTGCTTTCTGGTCATTTTGTGTCCGTTTGTGGTGGTTTTGTGTGTGTCCGTCTCATTCTGTGTCCCTCCCTCCACAGTTCCTCCAGGACCTGGTGTCGGCTGTGGTCCAGATTCTGGTCCAGAGGGGGCGCCTGCAGGGCTGGAAGCCCGACAGGATGGCTGACGGGTCTGTGGGGGTGCAGCTGCTGTCGGAGCAGATGTGTTCTGAGCTCAAGCCTTCAGGTGAACATCTGGTTCTGGGGTGTTTGGACCTGTTGGGGCGGTGCTGGTGTTGACTGTACTGTACCTCCCTCCTCAGACCAGGGCCTCTGTGACGTGTCCTGCCTGGAGGACTGGATCTTCAGGGTGCCCCAGGTGTCCCTGTACCTGGAGCTGCTGGTGGCTGAAGGCCTGGAGGTGGCGCTGAGCGGCCGGCCGACTCCGACGCTGCTGCCGCCCTGCAGGGAGACGCCCTGGAAGGACCTGAGGAGCCTGCTGGACCCGCCCACCCTCATGTTCCTGGCCCCACAGGTCTGAGTGTGGTTCGCTTTTCTGGATTGTTTCTGACTTTGTGCTCATTTTGTTCCTGTTTGTGCTCATTTTCCGTCTCTCTGGGGTCATTGTGAGTCTCTTGCTGGTAATTTGTGTCATTTTGTGGCCATTCTGTGGTAATGCGTGGCTCTTTGTGGTTGTTTTGTATCTAATTGTGGTCATTTTGTTTTTGTTGGTGGTAATTTGTGTGTCTTTGCGTTGTTCACTTTCTCTTTGTAGCAGTTTTGTTTTACATTGTGGTCATTTCTGTCCATTTTTTGTGTTCATTAGTGGTAGTTTGTGTGTCTTTGTGGTCATTTCTGTCCATTTTTTATCATTGTTATGTGTTCATTCGTGGTAGTTTGTCTTTTTGTGGTAATTTTGTGGTAGTTTTCTGCGTCCTTCTGGGCATTTAGCATCATTTGTGGTAATTTGTGTCTCTTTGAAGTTCTTTCGTTGTCTGTTTGTCGTTGTTTTTTACCTCTTTGTGTTCATTTAACAGTCGTTTTGTGTCTTCTTTCAGTCATTTTGCATATTTTGTGGTAATTTGTGACTCTTTGTGGTTGTTTTGTGTCTCTTAGTGATGATTTTGTGTTTGTTAGTGGTACTTTGTGTGTCTTTGCACTTGTTTAATGTCTCTTTGTGGCAGTTTTGTTTTCCTTTGTGGTCATTTTGTCTCTTTTTGTGGTAAATTTTGTCTCCTTAGGGTCCGTCTGTGCGTCTTTGCGGTTGCTTTATATCCATGTGTCATTTTTTTTCTTCAGTTTTGTGGCAGTTTGTGTGTGTTTGCAGTTGTTTTGATATCGCTTTATGTTCATTTTGTGTCTTCTTCTGGTCATTTTGCATCTTTTGTGGTAGTTTGTGACTTTTTGTGTTCATTTTTTGTCTCTTTGTGGTTGTTTTTTTATCTAATTGTTGTAATTTTGCATCTTTTTTGTGGTAGTTTGTGTCTCTTTGTGGCAGTTTTACATTATTTCTGGTCTGCTGGACCTTCCTGCTCTCGTATTTCTGCCTCCTGAGGTCCAGCTGAACCTCTTTCTTTGGTTTTGTTTATCTTGAATTTAAATATAGCTGTTATCAGTGTAATTTGACTTGTTTGATTTACACAACAGGAACTAGCAGCAGCGAGTCCGATCGGACGGAATGAAACAGAAACGCAGTAAATTAATCTGTGACAAGAGGAACCGGTTCTCCGTCATAGTTTACATGATGATCCGTTGATTTACAGTCGTGTGGTTTTATTTCAGCGCCAGACGGACGATCCTGCAATTAGCAGACAGCAAACTCATAATATAAATGTTTCCGTCCTGGTTTTCTCATTTTCTACAGCTAAATGGAGCTTTGTTATGTTTATTATGTTCATTTCAGCTGTTTTCAGCTTGTTTTTACTGAATATCTGCCAGAAAATCCTCAAAAAATCAGAATCTGTACCATGAAAGTTTTAAAACGTACGTATACAGTTCATTTTAACATTTTAATTCAGATGCCGCCATAGACGACTAACAGGCCTCCTATCGCTCCTGTACAGGACCTGCAGCCTGTTTTTGGTTGTCTTGTGTAGTTTTGTGTCACTTTGTGTTCATTTTGTTTCACTTTTTGGCTTTTTGCTTCCTGTTTATACCTGTTCT
>NW_007579917.1:29257-30261 GCF_000690725.1 Stegastes partitus
TCAGGCGTCCATGGGCAGCGTGGCTCCAGACTCCATGGTGAGGAGGATCCACCGCTGCCTGAGCAGCATCGACGCCGGGGTGGCGGCGCCGGCCGGGAAACCCAACCAGTCTGCGGCGTCCGGAGCGGGTCGGGAGCAGCTGGTGGTCTTCCTGGCCGACGTCCTGCGAGGAACGGCGGAGGAGCGAGCCCCTCTGGTGATGGCCATGTCCCAGCCGGCCTCGGGGGCAGCAGCCAGCGGGGGGCAGGTGGTGGAGGTGAGCGGGGCAGAAGGTTTCTGCTCAATACCTGCAAGAAAAATCCTTAAACGTCTGAGTTTCTACAAACAAAAAGGCCTCAGAAGGTGTTCAAGTCTGAGATTTTAAAGAAAGATTCAATTAGAAGTTCAGATCTGAAAGTATTTTGTCTTTTGTATTTTTAAAAAGTGTCTCTTTGTGGTCATTTTGTGTATTTTTGATGCCATTTGTGTCTTTCTTTCAGTAATTTTATGCATTTTTACCTTTTGGTCATTTAGTTTGTATTGATTCTGGGTCTATTTCTGTTCATTTCGTGTCCGTTAATAGTTGTTTAGTGTCTGTTTGTGGTAGTTTTGTGTGTGTCTGTGCTCATTTTGTGTTACTTTTAGTTGTTTAGTGTGTGTGTATAGTGGTTTAGTGTCTGTTCATGGTCATTTTGTGCGACATTTTGGTTGTTTTGTGTCTCTTTGTAGTAGTTTGTGTCATTTTGTGTCCGATTATGGCGGATTATTGTCTGTTTGTAGTAATTTTGTGTTACTTTTTGTTGTTTTGTGTCGCTTTTATAGTCTCTCTTTTATTTGTGTCTGTGTTATTTTTTGTTACTTTTTGCTTGTGTTGTGTTGTTTTATTAACTTGTCATGTGCGTCACTTTGTGGTCACTTTGTGTTACTTTTTGCTTCTTTTCTGCTTGTTAACAGTTGTTTTGTGCAGCTCTCTGGTCATTTCTTGTTAGTTTTGGGGTTTTTTTGTGTCGCTTTGTAGTAATTTG
>NW_007579917.1:34571-46001 GCF_000690725.1 Stegastes partitus
TAATATCACATTGTAAAAGGAGTAAAAATACTAATTCTGCACTGCTAACCCAGTAAAAGTACAAACACTGCTCTTTAAAACCAGTAGAAGTATTAATATTGCACAGTTAAACAAGTAAAAGTACCAATTATCACAGTGTAAGACGAGTAGAAGTACTAAGACAACACTGTAAAAGCAGAAAGAATACTAATATGACACTGTAAGCCCAGTAAAAGTACTAATATTGCACTTTAAAAGCCGTAAAAATACTAGCACTTCATAATAAATGCAGTTAAAGTACTAGTCTCATACTGTAAAAGCAGTAAAAGTGCTAATACTACACTGTAAACCAAGTAAAAACATTAATAGCACACTGTAATGCAGTGTAAGTACTAATACAGCACTGTTAAAGTACTAGTACCTCACTGTATAACCAGTATAAGTACTAATTCCACACTATAAACGCAGTAAAAGTACTAATATCATACTGTAAAATCAGTATATAAACATTCAAGGTTCCTTTATTAATACCTGTGGGTAGATTTGTTTAGCAGACAACAAACGATAGCGTTTTTGCATTTCATAACAAAACACACAGTGAACCTGACGGGCAGGTAGTTGATTGAGTGACGAGAGACAAAAGGCTCAGTGTTCCTCAGTATTCATCAATATAACAACAAGGAAGTAAAAAGATGAGATAAAATAAATAAGATCAAGATAAATAAACATAAAACACAATAAAACACCTTCAGGAAATAAAGCAGTCTCTGGATAAAAACCAGGATAGGAACATAAAATGTATTTTAATTTAAATTACGTATTATAAATCACCAGCAGGTTGAATCAGCTCCTCTATGAGACATAAACAACAAATGTACGTTATAATGTTTTTCTACAAACGCTGCAGTTCTTGTACGTGTCGCCTCATTTTTAATAAACCACGACCCCCCAACTCTGAACAGGGTTAAAGTTTTACAAAAATAAACCAACCTGATTTGCACAAATAACAGCAACAACCAGCAGAGACTCATAATAAAACGACACGATGAGGAAGTAACGCCGCTGGTTTGAACGCTGCCGACAGACGCCTGACTTTTCTCTCAGATCTCCGTCATTTGTATATTTTTGTGTGCAGGTGACTCCAGATGCTTCCTGTTCACTGTGTTCCCCAAGCTGAGGGTTTACACAGCGACCGGATACAACCAGCACTTCATGTACCTCAACCAGAACCAGCAGACCATGCCCAACGGCCTGGTGAGACGCTCAGCACCGTAGCTCTCACACGGAGCCGATTGGCTTGATTTAGCCGGCAAACCCAGGCTAGACGTTGTTCTACAGATACGTCTTGATGGGTTTGAGTCAATCACAGTGGTTTCTGATGCAGAGAACAGGAAGTTTAATTAGAAACGACATAAAATCAGCTCCAAACTGTGTCAAAAATGATAAAAATAAGCTTTATCTTTTTAAAGTTTTTATCTAAAATGTGTGTTTTGGGTCGCGAGCAACCTGAGCTATGTGCTAAATGAAGTTTTTTTGTTTTTAATGACAGTAAGCTGGTTTAAATTTTTATATTTACTATTGTATATTTGTGCTTTTGGGACTTTAGTATATTTTTCTGATTCTTTTCTTGATTTAATCTATATTTCTGCTTAATTATTAATTTAATTTTTTATTTGTATTTGTGGTCACGTGACTCTTTTTTTTTTTTTTTAATTATTGTTTTCAACCACAATTCAAAAGCAACGTCTTTTTTCACTAAATTATAATTTAGCAAATTTTTATTTATTATTACTTTTTCCAGTTTGTAGTTATTTGAGCAACTATTGTGAATTTTGCATTTTCTTTAATGGAAAGGTATCAATACGTTTGAGGACGACTGTACTGAGGGCAGGGTTGTAGTTTACAGTCCGACCTGATGGGGGCAGTGTTGTCCAACTGTTTCGATGCCTAAAGTCAGACTCAGTGATACAGAAGTTTGTCCGTTTGGCTCATGAGCACAGTGACGTGATGCTGCAGCACCTGGGCGGCAGGTTCAGCGCAGAACAGCATTTTTATTTATCTTTTGTCGTCAAAGGTTTTAACGACAACAGATGAACATTTTCCTCATTCGTGGTCAGATTCATAAATGTTAACGGGTCGAATAATTGGTGACAAAACCCAAAAAGGTGAAAACGTCTTCGCTGATTTCTGATAACGAGTTGGCAAAACAGCTCGGACAAATAAAACTCTGCTGGAAAAACCTGCGTAAAAGGAAAAAGGAGGCTCGACTTTCAAAAGCTAAACATGATTCAGTTTGTTCAGAATCAGGAAAGAACTTCTTTGGAGTCAGAATTCTCATTTTCTTTTAATTTAACAAACACTATAAGGATGATTTCTAGAAAAAATGCTGTAAAACTACAGAGGAAGCACATTAAATATCAAACACTCTGAGATGATGTGTTTGTGGTCTCCGGTCTTCTCCAGGGTATGGGCGGGCAGCACGGCTACTTCGGACTCTGGCTGGACAGCGACTTTGGCCGCGGTCACAGTCGAGCTCGACCCAAATGCACCACCTACGGCAGCCCTCAGCTGTCCGGAGACGAGGACTTCACCGTGGACTCGATGGAAGCCTGGGCCGTGGGGAAACCTCCAGAACCAGAGGAGGTAACGTAGCTCCACATCTGGACAGACGTTCCACCATGATGGATGTATCTCCAACAACTTCTGTTCGCTGTTTCTGAGCCGTGCTGCATTTATTTATTGATCCAGCAGGTTTTGATTTTCTCTCTCTGCTCCGTGGAAACACTTCTCAGATGGAGCAGAATTTATTTTTCTTGCAGCATCTGGTGCAAACTGTTTTACTGCTGATGAACTTTTAAATGAGACGAGTAGAATAAAGTGATTTTGATTAAATATCACAGTTTTTAAGGAAAGATTTAGTAAAAAGTTCCTGACTGAATTGCACACGATACATTTTTTAATTTTAAATTTTTTTGGCCTATTTGACACTTTTATTTATTTTACATCTATTGTGTTTTATTCTTCTTCTTCTTCTTCTTCTTCTTCTTCTTCTTCTTCTTGTTTCGGTGTGGAACAGATGCAAAGTACGTTTCACTGCACGTTATAGTTCTGTTTGTGACCAATAAAGGCCTTGAATCTTTGAATCCAAGGATTGTCAAGAAAATTGAAAATCTGAACCTTTCAACCTAAAAATAAAACCTCTGAATTCTTGTCACGTGACTTCAGGTAACAGTCGAGTCGGTCGCGGCTTCTCGGATGAAGCCAGGAAGTCAGACTTTTATTTACATTTTTGCAGGACCTGGTGCAGACGGTTTATTTTTGGTGACGTGTAAAACAAAGTGGTTTTTGATTAAATATCACAATTCTAAGGTCCAATTTTCCTCAAGGACCGGTACCTCCCACGTGATTAGTTCAAGGACCACCTGAAAGCTGAAAGTCCGTCTATTCTTGTGTTTTATACTCTGATAAATGTCATAATTTTGGCTTCCCTCTGTGAGATAACACGTGTTTCAAACCCGCCGGTGGGTTTTGAGGTCAGGAGATTAACAACCCCATAAATAGAGAAGCTCATTTGCATCCAGGCTTCTTTTTTTTTACACCGTACAGCTGTTTCCTTTTAAGCCCACGCTTCTTGTGTTTGGTTTCAGGGTGACGACGAGGCGGGGGGCAAGAGGAGCATCCTGGACGTGGATCCCGAAGTCCAGGCCATAATGGAGATGACGGGGAAGACGCTGCACAGCCAGGGCCTCCGGGAGCCGGAGGAGGACCAGGACCAGTGACTGAGAGCTGACACCGACACACACACACGGTTTTATTTCTTTTCCTGCTGTTCCCTCAAACCCTGCTGCTGCTGGTCAGTGAAAGACTTGAAGCCGGTTATTTCCTCCTGAGCGGCCGATCCGTGAAGTCATTTCTCTCTGGGCGTGTTGACACTTCAGCCGCTCGGCAGAAGAAAACTCGCTATTAAAATCGCCGACACAGGAAGGTGAGAGCAGCGGAGCAGGGCGGGTGAGTTCAACCACACATTTACATGCAGCATGTGACTGAACGACACGTCTGTGAGGTTTATGTTTCATCTGAGAAGCTCACAGATGTTGTTCAGGAAGCTGCAGTGGATGATGAATCTACGGTGATAAAGACATCTGGTTTTACAGACTGGCTCGTGTCCTCTGTGTGGAGCTGATAAACCAGCACGAGTGAGACAAATAAAGAAAAATGTGAAATATTGTGAACATATAAGAGATGCTGTAGGTTTTATTCCGTTGCTCCGGCAGGTCTGTGGTGGAATATGTGACGGATTTATCAGGTTTATGTGTTAAAACAGCTGGAAACTCTGAAAAACATCCGGTTTGGTGTTAATAACGTCTCCAGACTTCAGTATTGGTGATTTTTTTTTTCTCTACTTTTGTATTATTATGTTTTGTTTCCTCTCATTCATGTGAGCTTTTATTTATTCATTTTAAGCAAGCTAGGAAGGGAATTTAAACATTTTATATCCGCAACAAATTAGTCAGTGTGACGTGAGCTTAATAATAGATGTTATATATACGATGATGCCATTAGATTAGTAGATTAAAAATCCCGTCTCGCTCACTAAAAATCGTCTTTACACTCGACTCACTCGCTGTATTTACTTTAATCGAGACAGGAAGCTGACATTCAGCGTTTTTCTGATTATCTCTGTTTTTATTTTCTAAAAACTGAATCCAGTTGAAGTAAATGAATCTAAAAATGCACGACACTGTGAGTTCGATCAACTTCCTGCCCACGGCTCCGTCTGATTGGTTACACGCTCCGAGTAGCGACCAATCAGCACTGAGGGATAAATATTTAGTAACAATAAACATCAGCACAGTTTTCTTTTGGCTTATTCTAAACTTTGACGCCAGGAGTTTCAGCTCTACTGCAAATGTGTAGCAAATATCAGTTATTGATCTCCTTGATTGCTAATAATCGGTATTGATATCAGCCGCAACAAAACATATGAAACAAAATATGAAGTTTAAGTTAAACCTGGAACAAATTAACCGTCACATAACCCTCATGTGTGCGTTTCTAATCACACAACGGTAGAAAAAGAATTTAGTGCAGCTTCTACAAAAAGTTTATTTACAATAAGTTGGTAAAATAAAAAACATTTTATTGTTCAGCATAACCTCAACCTGTGGCGACGTGTTGCTGCAACACCTGGAAAAAGAACTCAGTCAGTGTCATAACGGGAGAATATTATAGTTACAACAGGATGTCTTAACATTACTACAAAATAAAAGCTTGTTAAAATGTGAAACGTTTCATATGATCACTTGTTTAAATGAGGAAATGTGTGAAAAATGGCTCGTCTGCACAATTTCATGATGTTTTTTTATGTTTGGGTTGAAATATGTTATTGAACACACGGATGATACTGTTTTTAAAATGCAATTTAACACAATATCCTCCATCATATTCAATTTATTCACTAAAACATGACAGTTTTAGAGTGTAATCGACTGTTAAATAAGTGCACAGTGTGTGTTTTGTGAATTAAATCTGAATAAATTCAACCCTATCGGCTTTATACGACTCAAAACTTGTTGACTTTAAATTTAAAAATAAAAAACTGTGATTGTTGTGGGGTTTGTGTGAGGAAAAGCTTAGTGAGTGATATTCATGTGTGTTTCCCTGTAAAGTCGCCTGTAATAAAGTGAGAGGATCCGTCTACTGAACCTTTAACATGTTTCTCGTTTTACTTGGAGTCTTCATTCGTTCGTGCGGTTGTAAAAAGGCGCCACAAACAGCAGCTCTGTGTTCGTCTGCTCTGCTATCATGCAAACCACCGAGGCAGGCAACGCATGCAAATCTGCCGCCATAATCACACAGCGGCCAGCGTGACGGGAAAGAATATTTAGACTCTGTTTTATTTGTTTATGGAAATTATTTTAGTGTTTTATGCCCAGAAACGTGAACCTCGTCGCATTTTGTTCTGCCGATGACAGTCGGACTTCCTTATGAGCGTCAGAAATACGCAGTAAAGCCAACGCACCGAGGTTCTGCATCACCTTCTGTAATTTATTTCACACTTTGCTTCCTGCTTTTTCACGTATAATCGCGTTCTTCCTCATCCTGATCTGGACACATGCTGCCAGTCGTGCACATGTTTCCAGAGTTACCCTGAAACTCAATTTGCTTTTAGCTGGTGATGCTATTAAGTTCACTTTGTTGTGTATCATTCTTGAAATGGAAACAAATGTAAGTCTTTAAAGGTCAGTTTTGATCAACAGGTCCTAAAATATTTGATATTGTTTGTTTTATGTTCATGACAAATAAACCACATGTACATTTACTCAAGTACTGCACTGGAATTATTATTTTATTCGTACTTATTTTGCAGTTTTTGTGCCTTACTTGCACTCATATAGTAATATAACGTCCACTGGGTTACATTTATCTGTCAGCTATCTAGTTAATATACAAAACAGTATGCAAATGATATGGATTATAGATTAAACCAGCCAGTCTGTAAAGTAGTTATAATGGACAGCTGACAACATTCTGTGTTTTGCCTCAGTGATGTTTAATATTATGACTCCAAATGGGGCCTTTTATTTTTATTTTCAAACCTGTAGCACATTATGCTAACAGAACTTTAGACATATATTTTATAGAAGCAACAATTTATTTGAATAAAGTGTTAAACTGCAGCAGTAGCTACGACTTTAATTTAAAAAGCAGAATAAGCTGTGAAACCATAGTTTAGTGACTCTGTTGGATGATTATTGCTCAGACATAATAAACAGTTACTCCTCAGATATAAATCAGATTCTTGTTAGCACAATCTACATGATATTTAAGCTAGGCTAGTTAGCATGTAGCATTACTATGCTTCTTTTCTCTGTCATAATTAGATGTAATTACCTACTGCTTTGTGTATGTAGTATAAAAAATAATTACTAAGATATCGACACATCAAAATCGATTGTTTATGTGGCAGAATACAGGCTGAAAAAGTAGTTAGCTTTAGCTAAAGCTAACAGTACCTACACTCTAACCAGCTGTAACAAGTTTGCTTCCCCACATAGACACATGTTAATTAAAGCTACATATAGAAGGTGTAAAAGATAGAAAGCTTTAAAACTACAATTTACTGATAATGATTAGCCCCTGACAAGAAAAAAAGCGAGCAGTACTTTAGCATGGCTAGTTAGCTTTTAGTGCTACCCTAGATTACTTTTCTCTATTATGATTCTTTATCAATTACTTTATTTATATTGTTTAATTAACTGTTTTCTGAGGTGCTGGTACGTCTGAATTGATCATTTACATTATACAGTTAAGAAAATGCCCATAATTAGCTTTAGCTAAGGCTAGCTAGGTGTACTGAGACTACCCTTAAGTAGCTATTACCTATTTGCTGCGCTACAAAGGCAGATGTTAATCAAGGCTAGTTAGCATAAGTGTAAGAAGTTAAACTAGACTAATTAGCTTTTAGCATGACTGTGTGTATCAGCATTCTCTGTTGTTATAATTAAGTTTAGCCTTATCCATTCATCATTCATACGTTAAATATTTGATGAAACAGACAGAATTAATATTGTTCATCTGAAAAGTCAGTTTGAGTCACATTTCAGCTGATTCAGGATTCAAGACAATGTTGGTGAAACAATACGAGTTTAGCCATGATCTAACCGGGGGGTAGATTATGTATGTATACATTATGTATGTGTGGGATTACACATACATGTTATACATATACTGGACATATACACAGTGCCAGGCTGCAAGGTGGCTCGGGGGTTAGCATCATTGCCTCGCAGCTAGAAGGTCGCCGGTTCGCGTCCCGGTGAGGACACCCGGGATCTTTCTGTGTGGAGTCTCCATGTTCTCTCCGTGCAGCGTGGGTTCTCTCCAGGTTCTCCGGCTTCCTCCCACAGTCCAGAAACATGCTGAGGTTAATTGGTGATTGTAAATTGTCCGTAGGTGTGAATGTGAGTGTGCTTGGTTGTCTGTCTCTAAGTGTAGCCCTGTGATAGACTGGTTACCTGTCCAGGTGAACCTGCCTTCACCCTGAGTCAGCTGAGATAGACTCCAGCCCCCCATGACCCTGGTGAGGATTAAGGTGTAGAGATGATGGATGGATACACAGTGCTGTATATATACAGTATGTAAATGTTTTGTTTTGTTTGGTTTAGTTAATTCTAGGTTAGCTGGTTGGTGTTTTCACCATGTTGTTTTGTCAATTAATGACTATCATATATATATATATATATATATATATATGCCGTATACAGTACTGTCATGAAAATGTCATGAAATTTCTGTGTGCATAGATATTTATACACTCGACATACATACTGTGTATATATGATGCACATACTATATATATACAGTATGTATTGACAGTATTATGTGTACAGTGTGTATACATACAGTAAATACAGTATTATGTGTGTATATATACAATATATATGTCCAGTATTTATACAGTATGTGTGTGTGCAGGTGTATAGATTATATATACACACAGAAATATATATTTTTATTTGTTTTCATGACACATCACATTTCCTATAAATAAAGTGTTTAAATGTGATTATTACAGTTTAAACAGGTTAAACAGATCCAGAAAGTCAAAGTCTAACTAAAGTTAACCTAAACTAGGAGCAATGACGTCCTGTTTCCTACATGACCTGCCTGTTTGCTTCATTCTCTGGGACCCTCTGGGCGGCTTTTAACGGCCCCCGCCGAGTCCCCGAGCCACACGTTGAGCAGCAGTCCAGCTGCAGGTGAAACAGCGCTGCATGGATCCTGCGCCACTTTGCATAGATAGCGTCCGCGCTTCCGGACTCTGCGTGTTTTCGAGCCTGCAATGCAAGTGAACTTTTACTTCCTTGTGCAGACGGACGGATAGAGGAAGTGCTCGTCCCGCCGCTGGCCTTCGGCTCAACGCTCCGCATCCTCTCCGGCTCCGGTTCGCACCATGAGCGGCTAGAAAGGCGGCGGGGAGTCGGTGCAGCCGCGACCTGAGGAGCTCAGCCGTCAGGTAGGACCGGGTCCGGGGCTCGGCGCCGCTGGAGCGGCAGCGGGGGACGCTGTGGTGGAGGGTTAAAGGAAATCCGCTTTTTACGGGCTGCAGGGACCAGAGGAGGCTCCTGGAGGGTCACTGCAGCCCACAGGCTCCGGTAGACCTTAAACATGATTAAAACCACCAGGGTCCGGGTCTAGCAGCGTCCTGGTGGAGCCTGGGCTGGATGTGGACCACTTGAACCCTCCTCTGGTCTCCTCTGGCTGCAGCTCCAGCCACCACCTGTTGGCTCCACTTCAAACCGTTTTAGTCACATCCGAACCGTGCAGACTGGTCGGTTAATCCGGATTAGGTGGAGGTTAGATGGTCCAGAGGCTCCTGAGCAGACCAGCTCCTCCAGGATGGTGGATCAGGAGCCACAGGAGGAGCTGCTGGGGGGTCACTGGTCATTCTGACTTCTTTACTTTCTTTTTTAGTCTCTTTTGTTGGTTTTGCTTCATTCTGAGTCTCTGGAGCTGGTTTGTGTCACTTTGAGGCAGTTTGATGTTGGTTTATTCACATTTTTTCTGGTTATTTGTTGTTGTTGTGGGTCAGTTTGTTGTTGTTGTTGATCAGTTTGTGGTTATTGTTGGTCTGCAGTAGTTTTGCATCACATCTGTTGAGTTTTGTGTCACTTCATGGTGGACTAGTTGTCGTTTCTTTTGGTCTTTTTTAGTCTCTGTAGAAGTTTTGTGTCGTCTTGCATCTTTTGTCGTCATATTTTTCTAGCTGAGATCATTTCGATTCATTTTGTTGTCATGTTGCGTCACTTTGTGGTGGTTTTATGTTGTTTTATTTCCATTTTTCATCGTTTTTATGGTAACCTGTTGTTGTCGTGGGTCAGTTTGTGGTTGTTGTTGGTCTCTAAAGTAGTTTTGTGTTGCGTCTGTTGAGTTTTATGTCACTTTATGGTGGATTAGTTGTTGTTTTGTGTCGCTTTTTTGGTCTTTTTTCGTCTCTGTAGAAGTTTTGTGTTGGTTCGATTCACTTTTTTGTTGTTTTGCATGATTTTGAGGCGGTTTCATGTGATTTTATTCACATTTAGCATCTTTTTTATGGTAATTTGTTGTTGTCGTGGGTCAGTTTGTGGTTATTGTTGGTCTCTGAAGTCATTTTGTGTTACGTTTGTTGAGTTTTTTGTCACTTCGTGGTGGTTTTGTTGTTTTTTTGGTCTTTTTTTTTTAGTCTGTAGAAATTTTCTGTCGTTTCGTTGTCGTCTTGCATCGTTTGTCGTCATTTTTTGTCTCCTTATTGTCATTCTGCATCTCTGAATGTGTTTCTTGTCGAACTGAGAGCATTTCGATTCATTTTGTTGTCATGTTGCGTCACTTTGTGGTGATTTTGTGTTATTTTATTCCCATTTTGCATCTTTTTTATGGTTATTTGTTGTTGTCGTGAGTCACTTTGCGGTTATTGTTGGTCTCTGAAGGGATTTTGTGTTACGTCTGTTGAGCTTAATGGCACTTCAAGGTGGTTTTTAGTTTTTGTCGAACATTTATGTTGGTTTTGTGTCACTTTGTGGTGTTTTTTTGTTATTTTATTCCCATTTTGCATCTTTTTTATGGTAACTTCTTGTTGTGGGTCAGTTTGTGGTTGTTGTTGGTCTCTAAAGTAGTTTTGCAGTTTTTTGGTTTAGTTTTATGTCACTTCATGGTGGTTGTTTAGTTTCTGTAGAACGTTTGTGTTGGTTCGTTGTCGTCTTCCATCTTTTGTCGCCATTTTTTGTCTCTTTATCGTCATTTTGCGTCGAACTGAGACCGTTTTGATCTATTTTGTTGTCGTTTTGCGTCACTTTGCGGTGGTTTTACGTTATTTTATTTTACATCTTTTATGGTTGATTGTTGTTGCCGTTGGTCACTTTGTGGTTATTGTTGGTCTCTGAAGTCGTTTTGCGTGACGTCTGTAGAGTTTTCTGTCGCTTCGTGCTGGTCTGAAGCTGCTTCACGTCTCTTCTGAGTGACGTCCCGGCAGTACGAGGAACCAGAGATCAGATGTTCACCCCGATACCGACCTCCAGCTGACGAGCTAACTCTGCCACACACCACCATGACCTGACCCACACCGAGGCGGTCGGGGCGCCACAGGAAACGGCAACACAAGGGAAGCCTCATGTGAAAGACTAGACCGGCTCATCAGGGCACCACAACGAGCAACAGCCAGTCTGCTAACAGAATGCTAAGTAGTTAGCATGTCTACGTATTTTAATGCCACAGACGGACCAGAATAAAGGTCCATCATCCTATTGGCCGAACTCTGCAGCAGTGGGTGGAGCCAGATAGCGTTATGCTAAGCTAACGCTGTTGTTTTTTTTTAACTGTAAACTACATTGTATAATTCATCCTACATCCACCCAACCGGTCGAGGCAGATGGCCGTCCCTCCCTGAGCCTGGTTCTGTCGGAGGTTTTTTTT
>NW_007579917.1:49911-53238 GCF_000690725.1 Stegastes partitus
TTGAGTCGTAACAAACCGCTTTAATCATTCTGGTGAATTTTTAGTCCAGTTTCAAGTCCTTGCAGATCAGCTGTAGAAAGATGTTCCACCATCAGCTGGATGTATCGTCCAACAACCTGCTCCTCTGTTCACTGTTTCTGAGCCGTGCTGCATTTATTTATCGATCAGTAGGTTTTATTTTCCTCTCAGTCTCTGTGAGGAAACACTTCCTGCAGTTCAACCTACAGCAAAATCCCTGAATTCTTGAGTCAGAATTTATTTTTCTTGCAGCATCTGGAGCAAAACAGCTAATTTATCTTTTAAAATAGCACACAAAGATTGCAAAATCCCCAATTATTCTTTTTGTTTTGACAGTTTCTCTTTTCTTTTTTCTTTAACAGATGAAATGCCTTTCAAGCCTGTCAGTGGGTTTTTAGTCCATGAAGTCGTTTCACAGCTGCACCGACGAGTTCAGAATTATTTTATTTATTTTTTTAAACAGAATCTGGTGCAGACGTTTTATTTTTGGAGACACATTTAGAATAAAGTGGCTTAAATGAAGTTACATCGTGATTTTTCCTGGTGGAACCACACAACATGCAGGATTAGTTCAGGGACGTTCTTAAAGTGGAAAATCTGAGAATTTTTTCAGTTTTTGCAGTTTCTTGCTCTCATAAATGTTTTTTTTTTTCTTCTCTAACATGACTTGCCTTTCACAGCCAGTAGTGACGTTCAGATGGTTAAACTCAGACCTACATTGAGCTGAAGGCACAAACAAACAGAGGACGTGGGCACAGAAATAAAAAAATACTGAATAAAATGACCATTAAAAATATTTATTCAGGTGATAAAACCAGTGAGAGGTGACGGAGCGACAAAACAAGAACAACTGGAAGTAAATAAAGACGACTTTCTGGTAGTTTTGTGTCATTTAGTCGTTGTTTTGTGTCACTTTTTGGTCTGTTTTTGTAGTTGTGTGCTGGTTTTGTTGTCGTTAAGGAAACTTTTCTGGTCATTTTGCATTTTCTGACGTCCATTTGTGATCAGTTTGACTGATTTTGTTGTTGTTTTGGGTACGTTTATGTTTGTTTCGTTGCCATTTTGCTTCACTTTGCTGTGATATTGTGTGATTTTGTTGTTGTTTTGCGTGACTTCTTGGTCTCTGCAGTAGTTTTCATTAGTTTTTAAATTATTTTTGCATTTAATGGGTTGTTTCGTGTTTCATTTTGGTTATTTTGCACCTTTAAAGTTGTTTTTATGTCTCTTTGTGTGTTTTTGTGTTGTTTTTTCTTTTATTTAACCACTCTGTCCGGCCTCTACGGCTACAGTATTTGCAGTATTTTCCTTGTGGTTGTGCGGCCGCTGTATTTGCAGTATTAGTGGGATGTGTTGCCGCTGCATCGGTATGAGGAAATGCGTGAATGAAGCTCTGCCAGGGACCGTCCCTGCAGCGGGGAAAAGTCTGAGCAGGAAAGCAGTGGAGGAGTTGTGTCATGATGCCCGTTGAACATTAACTTTACCGCAGAAGGCTGGAAAATAAAAGCTCATCTTTGTGAATATGCACAGACGTTTACATGATACACTCAGTTAGTTTTACACGACTTCTTTCTGCACCTGTTGATGCACATTTAACGCGACTTTACTCTGAATCACGTCTAGACAGAAGAAACAGAGTCCTGCTGCTGAAGGATTCATTCTGTTTGGTTTTATATTGACTTTAGTTTTTCTCCATTTTTCTCCTTCAGTCTAGAAAAATGCCATAAAGCCTCCAGCGGCGCGTTTTTACTCCCACGTAAGAACACGGATGAGTTAAAGTTTAATTTAATCCTGTGCTGCTGCTCCGGTCTGAAATCTCACTTATCATTTGCAAGTTAAATATTAAGTGTTAATACCTGGTGATGGTGCACAGCTGGTTTATAATCCGACTCAGAGGAAGGAATAAAATAATATCAAGTCATGTCTAATGTCATATAATACAATATAATTAGTATTATAGTAGTAGTATAGTATTANCGCTAACGGAGCTGAAAGTAGAGCATCGTTCACCTCAGAGCGTGTTCAGGGAAACATGACGCAACGTTTCTTTCTTGTTTTTGTGTTTTTGAGGTTTCCTTCAGCGTCGCTTCAGTCGGCAGTTTATATCCTATTTTACACAAAGACAGCAAAGGGTTTCCATCATGTTTCTATATTTTGAGATATTTGCGTTTAAATTTTATTTTTTTTACAGACGATCCCGTGACTGTAGAATTCTGTTAAAGTTGCATCAGTGTGTTTTGTTTTTTTGGCTAATTGGGAAAATTAAAAAAGAACTCAAACCGACCCACAATAACAAATAACACAAAACTGACATTAAAAAAGATGAAAGAAAGGAGATAAGATTACATAAAACCATCAGAGTGACGCAAACGACCACGAAGAGGCTAAAAAATGTGCAGAAAAAGACAATAAAGTGAATCGAAATGATCTCAGTCAGACAAGAAACAGCTTCAGAGATGCAAAATGACGATAAAGAGACAAAAAAAATGACGACAAAAGATGCAAGACGCCAACAGAAACTAGGAGTTAAACCTTTAGCAGATGATGATTTCCTCGTTGGTGTTTATCTGCTGAAGGTTTAATCCTCCTCTGCTGGTTCATTTGTTTTTAATTAGTCATCGTAATTTTAAAACATCTTCTAAACTGATGTCTAACAGCTTTTAACTTCACGTGTTTTGTTTTGTTTCTTAACAGATTTTTCTGGTTTTGTTAAGTAACTTGTAAAAAAAATCAACACAAATTCAAGTAATTTTAACTGTAAATAATTTCCACTTTATTTACGACGTCTGTACGATTATTTAAAGTATTTAAATCAGCAAAACAATATTGTAATTTTACAGATATTTGCTGTTGTTTGAAGGAAAAAAATCAACAAATTAAGGGTTGAAGAATGGTAATATAAGATAATATCCAGTAAAAGCACAGACAAAGAACATTAGTTATGTGTTGACAAAATCTGTAAATACATCAGTCAGCTTTTGCTTTTCTTTGTCCTAAAACCAGATGTAACATAATCGACATTTAGCAGGTTTTGGACACGTCCAGTCATCTGAATTTATCACTTTATTTTTGCGACTCGACTAAATATTAGCTTCAGTTCAGCAAATTCAGAACAAACCTCAGTTAATTTACATTGTGAGTGTTTACTGGAGTCAAAGGAGAAGAAGTTCTGTTTCCGTCGTCTCCACTTTCATATTTAACGTTTGTGCTCAGTTTATTTTAGTTTTGCAGGATGATGTGAGTTCTACAGGTTCAGATGTCTGTTAAATACACACAGTTTACTTTCTGGGACAGTTTTGGCAGTTTTTCATG
>NW_007579917.1:57701-62286 GCF_000690725.1 Stegastes partitus
TTATACTGTATAATATAGGATAATATTGTACCGTATAGTATAATGTATTACTGCACTGTATAGTGTAATGTGGTGTAATATATTACTGGTATAGTACTGTGTAGTACTACATAGTATGATATAGTACTATACAATGTGGTTCTGTCATGAGCTCATTAAATTCTGTCTCTTTAATCAGATTGAATCCAGTTTGTCGTCTTTGTTTCCTCTGAGCTCTGGTCTGAGTCTCTTTAACTTCACATCCAGAACAAACCTGGACTCAGACCGACAGAGCAGCAGATAATAAAATGAGGTGACGCAGGAATCCAGCGCTCAGATACCATCTAGCTGTGATATTTGCATGTGGTATTTACCGAGCTGCCGTCCGGGAGGAAAACGAGCTTCATATTTGAGTTTTTAAAGAGGAACTCCGCCGACTGAGCTTCCAGAGAAGCTCCGCTGAGTCATTCTGCTCATCTCGCTTTATTTTAAGCCTCGTTGTTGTGCTTTGAGCGGGATTTTGGTCGTGTTGTGTTTACTGTTGTTCATTTTGAGTCTCATTGTGGTTGTTTTCTGTCTCATTTGGCTCTTGTTGGGTTATTTTTACTAGTTTTTGCCCCGTTTTGGTCATTTTGAATCTTGTTTCATGTGTTTTGTGTCTCATTTTTGGTCTTTTTGTGGTCGTTTTCTGTCTTATTCAGCTCGTCTTGAGTCTATTTGTGATCATTTTGTCTTATTTTTTACTATTTTGTGCTTCATTTTGCTCATTTTAGTCATTTTGTGTCTCATTTTGTGAAGATTTTTTGTCTCTGTGATGTATTTTTTTCTCATATTTACGGTTGTGTGCCTCATTGTGGCACTTTTTTGGTCTTTTCGTCTCTTTGTGGTCGTTCTGTCTATGATTTTGCTCGTGTTGTGTTTACTTTCGGGCATTTTAAATCTTGTTTTATGTGTTTTGCGTCTCGTTTTTTGTCTTTTTGTGCTAATTNCTTTTTGTGGTAACTTTGCATCACTTTGTGGTCGTTTTGTGCCATTTTGTTGTCGTGTTGCGTTACTTTTTGTGATATGTTCGGTCCTTGCAGTGGTTTTGTGTCACTTTGCGGTGGTTTGAGGTTGTTTCCGTGATGCGTAACGTTCGTTCTGCACGGCTCAAAGTTCCACACGTTTGAAATGAGGTTTGGTTGAAGAATGTGTCGACGTCTGTTAAATTCACACACTTTGCAGTTTTTCACGCTGTTGTGCTGAATTTTCTTACTTTTAAACGAGTTTAATCAAAATGTACCGACAGCAAAACACATATATTAGAAATAAGGGTTGAACAGTTTCAGGAAAACGTCTGAATGTGATTTTTCTGACGAATGTTGTGATTTAATAGAATCGTTTGGGTTGTGTATTGGTGGTGCAGCAGCTTTAAAACTGGTGTTAACGGAGCGCTGACGCGTGAGAAGCCACCGAATATTCAACACACAGAGAGGAAGGCGTGAATTTAGAGCAAAGCGCTGATGCAGCAGCGTGAACTCTGGTCCTAATGCTGCTGCAGCAACAGATTCAAGACAATCAACTAAACTGGGAGTAAATAAGATGAAAAGTAAAACCTGAAGGAATAAAACTAGTCGTTCTTTTTTTTAGGTTGTTGTTCAACATTTGGATTTCTCAAGTTCAGATAAAACACCAGACTGGTGAGCGTCTTCGATGAGGCTTTAAAATAAAAACAACCTAAAAATCAATAAAGCGTCTGTTGTGTTGCATGAAAATGGAGGATGGCTCAGTGTTCGCTCACAGGTCTAAGAAAGAGTCACGTTTTTAGTGTTTGTGGTGGTTTTGTGTTGTTCTGTGTGACTTTGTGGTGGTTTTATGTCATTTTACTGTCATTTTGCATCTTTATGTGGTAGTTTTGTGTCATTTTGTGGGTTTTTTTTGTAGTTGTGTGCTGGTTTTGTACTTGTTAGGCATCTCATTTTGCATTTTCTGAAGTAGTTTCTCGTCCATTTGTGATCATTTTTGACTAATTGTTGTTTTGGGTTTATTTATGTTTGTCTTTGTAGTAACGTTGTGCTGTTTTGATGCCATTTTGCTTCATTTTCTGGTAGTTTTGTGTGATTTTGTTGCGGTGTGGCATCAGGTTTTGGTCTTTTTTTGCCTGTGTAGTCGTTGTGTGTTGTTCTATTTGACTTTGTGGTGGTTTTATGTCATTTTATTTTCATTTTTGCATCTTTATGTGATAGTTTTGTGTCATTTTGTTGATGGTTTGTGTCATTTTGTGGGGTTTTTTGCAGTCGTGTGCTGTTTTTGTTGTCGTTAGGCATCTTTTTTGGCCACTTTGCATTTTTTTGAAGTAGTTTCTTGTCCATTTGTGATCATTTTGACTAATTTTGTTGTTGTTTTGGGTCTATTTATGTTTGTCTTTGTAGTAACTTTGTGCTGTTTCGATGCCATTTTGCTTCACTTTCTGGTAGTTTTGTGTCGTTTTGTTGATGTTATCAGTTCATCAATTTCAAATCAATCAATTGTCTTTTTTAAATCATGAATCTATTGACTCTTTAAGTTGCTTTAAAGTGAAGCTCGTAGCAAAGCAGCTGTTTTTATTGGTTAAAATTGATCGTTTGTGTGTTATTTTGAAATGCAACCTTTGCTATGCTGCAGGACGAACATCATGCACGCTCACATGCGCTACCAGGAGATAAATAAATCAATTAAACAGTAAAACAGAACCCAGTGACGCTGAGCATTGATAAGCGGAGCGGTCTGGACTGGTCCCGGTCCAGGGAGTCAAGGGTTAACGCAGCCTTAAACACAAAGTCACCTTTCGACTTTATTCTCAAACCACAGCGACGACCTGCTGCTGCTGCTGCAGGCGCTGAACTGTGGCTCAATTAAGCTTTGGTCAGACTGACAGGAACATAGAAACACCAGCGCTCTGTCGGCTCTGTTAGTGAACATAATGCTCTAAGTTGAGTTGTGTAACGCTTTCAAACACCTTATTTCACTCTGAAGTTTGATCTGTGTCGTAGCTCCACAGTTCCGTGTGTGTGTTTATGTGCATTCCTTTGGTGATAAGCTTTGGTCGAACCGTCTCAGCTTTAATACGTTTTCTTCACTGTGGCTCATTTTTCTCTGCAAGTCCTGAACGTCGACGGAAACAGAATGAAGACGGAGAGAGACCTCAGGCATGTGTTCTGAAAGACAGAAATCATGAACAAAACAAAAATGAAAGTAGGAAATACAACAAATATTTAACTACACATACTTTTCTCTGCACTCTAGAAACATGTTCCACCATCAGCTGGATGTATCGTCCAACAACCGGCTCCTCTGTTCACTGTTTCTGAGCCGTGCTGCATTTATTTAATACGCCAGTATATATTTTATTGCTTTTGCAGCCTAAAATTGTGCAAAATGATTTGAAACTCGTCCAACGTAGCATTAAAATGTCCAAAAACGAGTCAAAAATGGTCCAAAATAACTTGAAAACATCCCACAGTGGCCTGAAACGAGTTAAAAATGACTCAAAATGACCATTGTTGAGTCGTAACAAACCGCTTTAATCATTCTGGTGAATTTTTAGTCCAGTTTCAAGTCCTTGCAGATCAGCTGTAGAAAGATGTTCCACCATCAGCTGGATGTATCGTCCAACAACCTGCTCCTCTGTTCACTGTTTCTGAGCCGTGCTGCATTTATTTATTGATCAGTAGGTTTTATTTTCCTCTCAGTCTCTGTGAGGAAACACTTCCTGCAGTTCAACCTACAGCAAAATCCCTGAATTCTTGAGTCAGAATTTATTTTTCTTGCAGCATCTGGAGCAAAACGGCTCATTTTTAAATTATCTTTTAAAATAAGACACAAAGAATAATCCTGAAAAATCCCCAATTGTTCTTTTTGTTTGGACAGTTTCTTTTTTCTTTTTTCTTTAACAGATTTTTAGTCCACGAAGTCATTTCACAGCTGCACCGACGAGTTCAGAATTATTTTATTTATTTTTTTAAACAGAATCTGGTGCAGACGTTTTATTTTTGGAGACACATTTAGAATAAAGTGGCTTAAATGAAGTTACATCGTGATTTTTCCTGGTGGAACCACACAACATGCAGGATTAGTTCAGGGACGTTCTTAAAGTGGAAAATCTGAGAATTTTTTCGGTTTTTGCAGTTTCTTGCTCTCATAAATGTTTTTTTTTTTCTTCTCTAACATGACTTGCCTTTCACAGCCAGTAGTGACGTTCAGATGGTTAAACTCAGACCTACATTGAGCTGAAGGCACAAACAAACAGAGGACGTGGGCACAGAAATAAAAAAATACTGAATAAAATGACCATTAAAAATATTTATTCAGGTGATAGAACCAGTGAGAGGTGACGGAGCGACAAAACAAGAACAACTGGAAGTAAATAAAGACGACTTTCTGGTAGTTTTGTGTCATTTAGTCGTTGTTTTGTGTCACTTTTTGGTCTGTTTTTGTAGTTGTGTGCTGGTTTTGTTGTCGTTAAGGAAACTTTTCTGGTCATTTTGCATTTTCTGACGTCCATTTGTGATCAGTTTGACTGATTTTGTTGTTGTTTTGGGTACGTTTCTGTTTGTTTCGTTGCCATTTTGCTTCACTTTGCTGTGAT
>NW_007579917.1:66451-72902 GCF_000690725.1 Stegastes partitus
ACCAAAGGGATCAATAAAGTTATATCTAATCTAATCTAAAACCAAAGTGTGATTCAGTAATTTGCTTGTTCAGCCCCTGAAATATGGAGGATTTATTTATATTTATTTAAAAACTTCCACTTTTCCATTTTTGAAAGACGTCAGTTTTGACATTTTATCGATAAAATATGCAGCAAAAAACTGTTTAAGGGTCGATCCAGTCACACATCAGCTCACTGATTCTTCCTGTCGAGCTGTTATAGATTTACATCCACCGTCATGTGGTCTGAACTGTCTCTGGACGACGAGCCGAGAAAGGAAGCCGGTGAATCCGTCACTTATTAAATGTGTCTTTAATCCAACATTAGGTTCGGATTCAGGATCCGACAGGATCAGCGCCGGTGAGATAACGAACCGTTTATATCGATCTGTCGATGGTGCGTTCAAGGTCCTTCTTCTTCCTCAAATGATGTAAACGGTGCGTTGCGTTCTGAGGAATTTATTTGTTATTTAGAAAAGGAACTAAATGTTTACGGCCGTCTGTTGTTGCTGCAGGTTGAGAATAACTGGAAGTGATTTCTGCACTTTTATAACAAGAGCTTATGCAGCGAAACGGAGATTTTTAACCCTCGAAATTCCAATTTTCAATTTTTTTTTTTTGCTTCCGTCACATTTTTACTCACTGAGAGCTCATTTTTCACTGCAATATAAAGTCCTGCACCTCTATGGAAACAGAATCAAGAAGGAGAGAGAACTCAGAAATGTCTTTTGTGCAGAATGACACAGTTAAAATGACAGAAACCGTTAAAGAAATGAAAAAGAGAAAAAAAAAGCATCAGATGTTATGAAACCTTCTGTGTTTTTGTTGTTTTGTGTCTCTTTGTGGTCCTTTTGTCTCCTCATACTACAGATATTGAACTATCTCCATGTCTACAGACTTTTCCTCTCTGCTCTGCTCATCAGCTGTAGAAGATGTTCCACCATCAGCTGGATGTATCGTCCAACAACTGGCTCCTCTGTTCACTGTTTCTGAGCCGTGCTGCATTTATATTTTTCCCGTTTTTTTGTCTTATTTGTGCTGTTTTGTGTCTCTTGGGGACAGTTTTGTCTCCTGTCTGTTCTTTTGTGTCTATTTTTCTTGTTTTGTGTCGTGTTTGTCTTGTTTAATGTCGCGTTTTTGTGGTTTTGTGTCTCATTTATGTCATTCTGTGTCTTGTTTGTGGTGCCGTTTTCTCTCTTTGTGGTCCTTCTGTCTCCTCACACTATAGATATTGAACTATCTCCATGCTTCCAGACTTCTTCTCTCTGCTCTGCTCACCATGCTGGATGTATCGTCCAACAACCGGCTCCTCTGTTCACTGTTTCTGAGCCGTGCTGCTTTTATTTACTGATCCAGTAGGTTTTATTTTCCTCTCAGTCTTTCTGTGGAAACACTGGCTGCAGTTCAACCTAAAAAAAACTCTCTGAATTTTTGTCACGTGACTGTCGGTCGCAGCTGAGTCAGTCGTGGCTTCACGGTTGCGTTAAGAAGTGCGTAATTTTTTGTTTTTTCTAGAATCGAGCTACTGCAAAAGGTTTATTATTCGCGAATGTTTGAATAAAGTGGTTTTGCTGAAATATTGTGATTTTTAAAACTCAGATTTGGGTGAGTTTACCAACAGAGCAGCACATGAGTAGTTTGAGGGCTGTGGGAAAGTTGGAAATCTGAAGTTTGTGACTCTTTTGGCAGGTTTTGGGGTTCAGAGGGTTCATTTACAAGTTTTCAGCCTGCAGTGGAACAAGTGTTAAAGAGCACAGCGCTGACGTGATTAAACAGAAATGACGAAACGCTGATGAAATGTGACGCTTCCCTTTTGGCTCGAGCAACGTTTTGCAGGAGGAAGCTTCTTTATGAGCTTGTTAAAGACCTTAAATGTGTCACTGGGGGATCGTTTTACCGTGAGGCTGCTGCTGTGAGGTGTTAATGATGAATAATGACGGTTTTACGTACAGCAGTTCCTCTGTTTGTGGATGAAAGTAGCTCCTGAGTCAATAACCGTGTTTATAGTTAGCTGAGGTACAGCGTCCGTCACCTTCCTCCCTTTAACACAGGAGATCCACTGAAGCGTCGTGTGTTCGTTGTGTTTTCTTGGTTTCCCTTTTGTAAAATGCTGCTTTCCGTCCCGTCTCAGCTGCAGAAAATGGCCCGTTCGGGGCAGCAGGGCGAGATGACGGAGTACAAGAAGATCCTGATCAAGCGGGACTTGGAGATGGGCGTCGTGATGACGGTGTTTCGGCAGAAGGCCGAGCGGCTCACCGTGCAGGTCATCATGGAGACCCGGCAGGTGGCCTGGACCAGAACCGCAGACAAGACGGACGGCGTGTGTGAGTACATCAACCAAAGATCGCTCGTTTGTTTGTTTTTACAGGCTCATACCGATTATTGGTCATCAAGAAAGACGAAAGACTGATATTTGGAACCAATGTGCAGTTTAATAAACGTATTAGACCGACTTGTTGAGCATCATGACGGGATTTAATTCACACTCAGCTCTCAGCGTTTTGAACAGAAATGAGGAATTTCAAACTGAATTCCTCATTTTATGCCCAATCAAGCATCACATTCAACCACTAAATATCAATAAATAATAAATTGTTGGTCATTTTCACTATTTTTTTTTTGGCCCGTTTTGGTCATTTTGAATCTTGTTTTGCTTCTTATTTTTGGTCTTTTTGTAGTAATTTTCAGTCTTGTTTTGAGTCTATTTGTTGTCATTTTGTTGTACTTTTACTATTTTGTGCTTTATTTTGCTCGTTTTGGTTGTTTTGTGTCTCACTTTGTGTCTCTGTAGTGTTTTTTTTGTCTCATTTTTACGGTTGTGTGCCTCATTTTGGTAATTTCTTGTGTGATTTTTTGGTCTTTTTGTCTCTATGTGGTCATTTGTGTGTGATTTTGGTCGTGTTGTGTTTACTTTTGGTCATTTTCAGTCTCGTCTTGAATGATTTGTGTCTCGTTGTGGTTGTTTTCAGTCTAATCTGGGTCTTTTTGGGTCATTTTTTAATATTTTTTGCCCCATTTTGGTCATTTTTAATCTTGTTTTATGTATTTTGCGTCTCATTTTTTGGTCTTGTTGTGGTAATTTTCTGTGTTATTTAGCTTTTCTTGAGTCTGCTTGGGGTCATTTTGTCTTATTTTTAATTTTATTATGTGCTTCATTTTTCTCATTTTGGTTAAACTACTAAAACTAATGTTTCTGTTCAAGAATGCCAGTAAATAACTCTAATTTGACATATTAATCAAGAAATAATAATGTGCTTTATTGTTTTTTGTTTTTTGTTTGTAAAACAGTAAATTTTAAAAGTCATGGACAACAATAATAATCATATTTTAGCATTAAAAATGTCATTTGGGTTAAAGAGCTTCTACATGCTGATGTATTAAATGTTATAGAAACATGAGAAATGCTGCTCATTTAGGGCATCTGTGGCGTAAACTTCACACTGGGTGTTGGTCTAATACGTTTGTTCAGCGCTGTACATTAAATCTTCCACATTACCAGCATGTGACAGAAGGAAACCCGTCATTCATGACAGGCTTCTTTATTAATTATGATCCCTGTAACTGAGCAACAACAGAAGTGGTGACGTCAGAGTGTCGAGTAACGGTGAGAAACTGTGAAATTTATGTATTTAGATTAGTGATGGGACGCAATAAAAAAATTGCTCTAATTAATTAGAGGCTTTGTATTTGCAAATTTTGCAAATATTTGACACAAAAGCAAAGTTTTCAATTCAATTAAAAGTTGGTTCCATGAACAGACGTATCTGTGAACTTAAACAACACAAATGTTTATTTTTTATCTGTATTTATCTGCATTTTTTAATCTGTCTGCTACATTCACAGATTAGTGCAAACTGCGACTATATTCAACTTTTTAAGACTTTTTTTTCCTTAAAGCTGCTTCATGCTACGTGTCCACAGGATCCATCTTTTTCTTCCCGTTCGTTGTGTGAAACGTCCCACGTCGGCGAAGCCCTCATTTGCATAAAGTAGAATTAACTTCAACTTTACGCAAATTTGGCAAATTTTGGCAAACCCCCCCTGTGGACTCGTAGCATCAGACCTCGATAAGAAAAACGACGTTCCGCCCAACAAGCCAAGCGTTGCGTCTCGTCTTCCATCAACAAACTTTCTTGTGCGCTGACGTCACTCAACGTGCATCTTCTTCGTGGCTGACAAACGAACTTTAGATGCATTAGCGCCACCTAGCAGCTGGAGCATGTGCATCAGTGTTACCAGATATTAGGGAGCAAAGAAAGGTGCGATCAAATGCATTATTTTTTTTAACAGGTTGTTTTTTCTGTCATTAATTAATTGAAACTAACTTGTGAAAATCCCAGCCCTAGTTTAGATTGATCAGTTTGTCTTCGTCAGTTCTTTTCTGTCACTTTCATCGCCCGTTAAGGTCCTAAAGAATTATTTCCATTATCTTTCAGACTCTGTTTCAGGTTAATCCGTGGCTGCATCCTAACTTAGCCACTAGCTGTTAGCGTAGCTTTAGCCACAGCGAAAGCAGCTAATGTCCTGATTAGCGGAGATGTGCTTCTTTTTCCAGGCTATTTCTCTGCCAGAGAGACGTGTCGGTCAGTTAAAACAGAGCATTAAAGTTCCTCTGACTTTAGAAAGGTGTTACGGTGAAAGCATTAGCCTCTTAGCGATAGCCGTAGCCTAGCGCCGCCAGCAGAACAAGTTCCAGCTGCACCACTTGTTAACACAAAAAAGTGAATTGTTGGACATTGAGTTTCACCAAATTCACCAGAGCTGCTGCTTCACTCTCTGTCTCTCTGTGTAAACAATGGCCCTCAGTGATTGGCTGTTACACAGACATGCAACAGCCAATCAGATAGAGCTGTGGGCGGGGCATTGCTGAGGCCACAGAGCGACTGCAGAGACAGAAAACTGCTGCGTTAATGCACCAAAGTGGCACGTTAAATTTATTTTTGTGATAATTGGTCGATGAAAATAATGAAACCAACAATCAAAAAATTGCCAGTGGTCAGACTCCGTAATCGGTTCGGTCTAAAAGCTCAAAATGGCCGCAAATAGACACAAAACTGTAATAAAAGAACTCTTAAAAAAATGCAAAAGATCTAAAATGAACTCAAGCAGACTTAAAATGACCGCAAATAGACATGAAACTATTGTTAAGAAACTCTAAATGGCCTAAAAATGATTCAGAGCGACTGCAAAGATGTGCAAACCCACGAAAAGACACTGAAAACTACTATAGGAACTGAAAACGACCACAGAGTCATGTTGATTTTTGTGTTTGGTTTCCAGTTCGGGTGTCTCGTTTCGCTGTAGGACGGTTGAGGAGCCTTTTACATGTTTATACTGTTTGTCTTTGATTCATCCACGGTTTTAGAATTAAAACTGTGTGAAGCTGATAAAGAAGCCACCCGATGTTTTCCTCCAATGCTGACCGCCGTACATCTGTTTCAGTGGATCTGTCTGAGATCAGGGAGGTTCGTCCGGGAAGGAACTCCAAGGACTTTGAGCGCTTTAAGGACGGGAAAGACAAACACGACGAGAACACCTGCTTCACCATCTTCTACGGATCGCAGTTTGTCCTCAGCACCCTCAGCCTGGGAGGTGAACACTTGGTTTGATTCAAATCCTGCAGGACGTCACATAGTCTGATGCTGTTTTTGCATCTATTTTTTCCAGTTTGTGAGCTCATTATGAAGCGTTTCTACCCATTGACACGGTGATAAATGTCAGTTTAGTGCTTTAATCGTCTGCTTTTATTTGTTTTCCAGCGGATTCTGTGGACGAGGCTCAGAAATGGCTGATCGGACTGGAGCTGCTGAGGGAAGAGACTCTGGCAGCTCCGACTCCGGTTCTCATAGAGAGGTAACCCTTAAATCCTAAACGTTAATGCTAGAATTTAAATGAAAGAGTCTCACAGTGTGTGTTTGTTTCTGCAGCTGGCTGAGGAAGCAGATGTACTCGGTGAATCAGACCAAGACAAACAGGTAGAGTGTGTAGAAAAGCATCGTCTGTACGCCGTCTGCAACGCATTCAAACTGGATGCTATTTGGAGACGTGAATAATAAAAGCAGGTATTGTGAGGAAGAGGTTTCCAGCCTGATGATCCTTTTCTGTCTCTCTCAGCATCTCCTTGAAGGAACTGAAGGCTCTGCTTCCTTCTCTGAACTACAAAGCTCCCAGCTCTCGAACCCTCAAAGACAAATTCCTGGTACTCGTCTTTTAAAAAACACAACTTAACGCACAGTTTCTTCTGGTTTATCTCGTCTCAAATCATCAAGTTTCTTCTGCTCGACCATCTCTGATGTGCTTAAAACTGGTTTTTATCATAAAATATGGATATTTAAAATGGCGTCTGTGAAGCTTCTAAAATAATTGATTTAAAAATCGCCCGCTGACCCACTTTCACAAATTTCTCACGTTGAAATCTGAGGCTGTTTGAAC
>NW_007579917.1:73077-76176 GCF_000690725.1 Stegastes partitus
ACTTGTGATATTTTCTGAACCACATGAAGCTAAAAGCAGAATGATTCTCCAAATTAAACTATATTTTTATTTAATTTATTTCTAATTTTGGGACCCCACATTGTAGATATCACAAGTTAACTTCTGCATTTTTTTGGCTAATGTGCACAAAGATGGGTTTTCATATTTCACCTCTCCCATAATTAGACATTATTGGATGTCCAATATTTTACATTATGAATTAAGGACATTGTGAGAAATAACAGTGGAAATTTCAGACTTTTATCTTTAATATTTTTTGAGATATTGTTGATCAAACAGCCTCAAATTTCAAAATGTGGAAAAAAAAAACAAACAGCTGAATAAATATCCTGAATATCTGGATTTTATGCTCCAAAAAATTCCAACAAATCAGAGACGGTCGAGCAGAAATTCCTCTAAAAATGATTTCAGATGGAATAAATTTCCTGCATTACTTTAATATTAGTCTGGATTCCAACTTTCCGTTCCTGTCGTAATAATCTCGTTTTTTTCTGCCTTCACAGGAGGTCGGAGCGAAGAAAGAGCGCCTGGACTTCGAGCAGTTTCACAAATTTTATAACCTCGTCATGTTTGAACAGAACGAGGTGAGTCTGAAGTAAATAAATAAAAGCTGAATTCATTAAATATTGTTCTACACAGAGTTTTAATTCAGGCTGTTGTTCTAAACTCAGATCCTCGATGAGTTCAAAAAGGAAACGTGTGCGTTTATTCTGGGGTGAGTTTGTTGTTTTGTTTTTTCTATTTTCATGTCATTTCCTGTGTGAACGCTGTTTGACTTTCGTTCTTCCTGCAGTAACACGGATAAACCAGAAGCTTCGGCCGTTCTGCTGCACGACTTCCAACGATTCCTCATCTACAACCAAAAGGTGAAAAACAATAAAACTGCAGTGAAAGTTTTCTACTGCAGAGAAGAACGTTTTTATTTGGTGTTGCAGAGATAGTAATAAAGCTTTTCATCAATTAAAAACCATTACAATATGTATATAATGAAAATATGAAGTCATAAATGTGCTTATGAAATAGGTAATTCCTCTAAAAATATAAAAGTTAGGCTTTTATGTAAGCCTGATTTAAGAAACAGCTCATGAAGGAGCAACTGTAAATGACCTCTAGTATGAGCACAGTATTTCTATAAACATGTTGTTTTTATGTTTACTCACTCATTTTTTGAGCATTCGTTAAGGTCGTGTTATCGTTTATTTAATTACACCAGGCGTCAAATTCTGAGCTTTTATTTTGAAAGCGCCTCACTCGAGTTTTAGCTCTGTGTCGGAATATGAAAGTGCGCCGGTGTGTAGAAGAGCACGTCCAAGGAGTGACAAGAAAGTGATTGTTGTGTTTGCGTAGCTCCCGGCTGATGTGGCACAAACTCTGAAGGTGAGTTCATGAGTGACATAAAAACACTATGAACCATCAGTCAAAGCCTACGACCATCACTCAGCCGGGGATGCTGCAGCAACAATGTCGACACTGATGTTATCTTTTGTCACGTTTAGCGTCTTTGAAAGATTTAAGCTGCATTTATATGTACTTACGGACTTTTTATGCTTTAATTAGAATGTATGTTGATTTCGTGACCAAACGTTTACATACACCTGAGTTTCCACTGACTCCTATAACTCTGAATTTTTTGTGGAATCACGGAAACACACGAGTCTTTGTCACAAGAACAACCCTGCAGTTTGGTTCTTCTTTGGGTCTTCTGGAAACATGACGAAATCTGTTGGGTCAAAAGTATACATACACAACTTGAGTTATCCGTTTTGGTGATGGAGGAAGTTTAGTTGATCCAGTGTTCTTAGTTTCATGGCCTCTTCTGAGCTATTTGGCCTCAATGAGCAGAACCATGTCTGGAGGAGAGAAGGTGAGGCCTTTAACCCCAAGAACACCAAACCTGCCATCAGGCATGGAGGTGGCAGCATCATGCTCTGGGGCTTTAAGTAAATGGAACAATGAAGAAGGAGGAGGATCACCTCCACGTTGTTCAGGAAAACCTCAAACCATCAGCAGAAGGTTGATCTTGGACACAGTTGGATGTTCCAACCAGACAATGAGTCCAAACACACATCAAAGTGGTGAAGAAATGGTTCCATCAGGCTGGAATGAAGGTTCTAGACTGGTTCTCCCCAAAGTCCTGACTGGAACCATCAAGAAGAAACAAGTCGGTGACAGAAAACCAACAAAAGTAGTTGAACTGCACCAATTCTGTCCAGAGGAGTCAATGATATAACTGGAAGCTTGAAACCAAAAGAACCTAGCTGAGGTGAAAATGGACAAATTTAACCAAATATGAACATTTCTGTAGGTACAGTTTTGACCCAGCAGATGTAATATTTTCAGAAAACCTTCATACATTCATAAAAGAACCAAAATGCAGGAGTGTTTTTGTTTCAACGATTCCATCGTAGAAAAGTCAAAGTTACAGTTACTGAACACTCAGGACTGCCGTGGTATTCGTGGTCTTTACAAGCGGATGGAGACTTTTGTCCACGACTGTAACAGTTTGACAGCTTGTTGATTGTTGACGTTGGTTCCTCAGGACCTCTGGGCCACTGATCTGAACCAGGTCCGAGAACTGATGACCACCTTTATTGACGACACCATGAGGAAAACCAACGACCCGGAGTTCACCGTCAGCGAGGTATTCGGCTCCTGTTAGCATCTCAAAAAGGCGGCTGGTTGTGTTTTAACATCAGAAACATCCTGGTTTTATAAAGAACCTGTCGCTGACTCTGAAGTCTTTCTCCTCTCCTAGTTCCTCGGGTACCTGTTCTCCAAGGAGAACTCGGTGTGGGACGAGAAGTTCTCCGAGATCAGCAACCTGGACATGAACTACCCGCTGTCGCATTACTGGATCAGCTCGTCGCACAACACGTCAGTTTGACGACACTCATGCTCACAAACTACACAAAACAGAACAGAAGAGCTGTTTGTGTTACGTTTGTGGTCTTTTTCCTTCCATTTGTGGTTGTTTAGCGGCTCTCTGTAGTCAGTCAGTCTGTTGTTGTTGTAGTTTTGCGTCTCTTCTTTGTGGTTCCCTGGTGAGGTTTTGTTGTGTCTTTGTTTTGGCTTTTTTTC